>NC_048904.1:1051935-1158584 GCF_011077185.1 Oxyura jamaicensis | reverse complement strand
CTCACATCTCTCACTCTCCCAGCTGGTGTGTGGTGCAGCATTTTTTTTTGTTTATTTTTTTATTTTTTTTTTCCCTGTCTTAAATATGCTCTCACAGTGGCACCAAACAACATCCCTTATTGGCTCAGCTCTGGTCAGCCGTGGGGCCCTTACCAAACATGGGGCAGCTTCTAGATCCTTCTCACAGAAGCCACCCCTATGGTCCCCTGCTACCAAAAATATGTAGAAAAATACGTAGAATTGCAGAGATGTTTTGTTAATTTTTATGGTAATGAAGTATGAGAGAGGAATATCTAATGAGGTTTTGTACTTATTTTCTACCAAAATATTTTATAAATGGATGGGAGTTCCTATTCTTCAAGTTTGAAATTAGGGCATGGAAAACACAAAATGAGTTTTCTCTGCACGTATGATTTTCAGTGGCCTCTTCATGAAAATTGAGTAGTATTTTGATTTGCTCATTGTAAGAACAATAAAACTTTACCAATAAAGTCAGACCTGTGGTGTCTGAAAAGAAGCTAGCCCTCATTGCTGTGCATCAACTTAACTGGAATACTGTAGCAAGGGAAGGGCAGTGTAGCTAGAGAGAAATGGAAGTTCTGTAACCTGAAGATTTCTTATATTCCGAGTAATTCTAAACAGGAAAGAAATCCATGTTGTTCTTAAAGGCATCTTTACAGACATTTTTTTTATCAAAGACCAGTGAGTGATTGGGAGGTGCATTCAAGTATTGCCATGGCTCCGTGAATGTACCCTGACATACTGTTTTCTAACGAAGCTATGTAAAAAGAAAGACTGCAATAATTCCTGCTTTGACACAAGGGAAAAATCAGTGCATAGGGAACCCTGTTTTCTTTCATTATTGCAAGCTTCTTGGTAGATGTTTTTGTTTTCCTTCTGTGCATTAAGCATTCCTTATACAGATGGCCTAAAGATCAGCCACTCTCAGAATCTTCGCAGACCCCAAAGGGTCAGATTCTGCCATTCTTTACCATGTTGATACAGTTATAACTTGTATGTAGTCCTTTCAAGAGAATAGACTTACCGTTACTTTTCAAAATGATTAAAGATGGGTAAATTTTTTCTCATTGCCATTATTTTCTGCTACCAAGCAGTAAAAGCTGAAAAAAAAATGGAAGGTAGATTCATATTTTCATATAGTGTCTTGTCTTCCTACAGGTATGTGACACACAAGGTTCTTGGGAAGCTGTCCTTCAGGTGCATGGCAGGTGCATTAAATTCCATGGTAGATTGTGCCATAGAATTAAATTCCATAGTACACAGTGCCATAGCAAAAGGGAACGGTAACTGTTAGATTACTCCCTGTTCTTTACCACAGAGTAGTGTTGTGAGAGCAATAGAAATAATTTGTCTTGTAAGAGATGTCTTAGGAAAAAGCATTGTTATATGGCTTACAAGAGTAAAAGAAATAACTTTTAAAGTAATGCTACTGATGTCTGCTAAAAATGTCGATCATACCTAAGAGTGACTTTATGTATATATTATTTCTATTTAAAGATACGTTGATATATAAAAATATATTTCAGCAGGCTTTTGTGATCAGATATAGGTGGTACTAGAGAATCTGAAGAAAAGACAGACTAATCCTCTTCTATTCACCAATAGTTTGATTTTTATATGCTTTTCCAAAAATCCTTATTATGCAAACATAGAGTATTATGTTTTATATCTGCAAACGGATTGTCCCATGTAAAACCAGGATCCTTTCCCTTTCCAGTATTTAACTTTTCAGAACTGATTATTTTTCTAGACAGTCCAAATACAGGTTCAAGGGTCTTGTCTCCAAATCCTAGTTAGAGATAAATTATTGCAATTGTTCTTATCTACCACCTTCATTGTTCTAATTTTAGTATTGTTTAAAAAGAAAGAAAGAAAAAAAAAAAAAAAAGGTTATATCTGGAAATTCAGTTATTCCATGTTATATATCCCCAAACAAGAGGCTAAAACATTTCAGGTATTTTGAGTGACCTTGAATTTTGAACATTTAGGTTCTCCTTTTTGTTTTCCAATTCATAAAATAGATGAAATCTTTACCATATCTTCTTTCAGCACTAATTTGTTAAAAATGACGTGATTTTGAATGCTTCTACTCTGGCCACAGAAAAGTGACCCTGAAAACCCTGCTGTTTAAGTTACTTCAAACAGTGCCTTGAAGAGAGGAAAGGCCTAAAATCTCATATTACTTTTAAAATAAAAGTCTGTCTTTCTGAGGCTTCAGTTTTTTAAACCTTCCTGTTTGAATCAGCCTCTGTAGAATGGCAATTTGAAAGGAAAATTGATGAATATAACAGTTTTCCAGTAACTGAGACTTTGGATTATCTACGCTCTAAGTATGCATGATTGTTTTATACTGTCATGGAGAAAAATGTGTGCATTGTATGTGGAAGTAACTTATATTAAAAAAACAAAAACAAAACAAATCTTATTTATGTGTGCTAGTAATCATTATAAATACTACTTTGAAACACTATTTAGCATTTCTTGAAGTTGATTAGAATGAAGTTTGTATACATATACAAACTTCATTCATCTCTCTTTGATCCAGATCCAGCATGTGCTTTGAAAAAATGACTTCCAATAATTTAATTAAAAGTAGTGAAGTACTTACATTTCTAGGAATGGCAGGTATTTTAAAAGTTTCTCAAATAGTTAAGTCAGTTATTGTTACAACACCACAGAGTTAAATATATCTATTTAAAATATCTCTATACATCTTGCTTTTATTTTTTTCCTTTTTGTCACATGTATTGCTTTGGTATTACAATATTATTAAAAATGTACAAGCAAATGTCACTGTCATACAGAGTCCCTAAAATTTATGACACCATCTATAAAACTGCATTTTAGTACAAAGGCCTAAGGGAAAATGAATATGTCATCATAATGACACATCAACAAAATTTTTGAAGCATTCTAAAATAGATGTTTTCCTTGTCAGGCAAGACAGTGATTTACTTAATCTTTACTCCACATTGTGAGCCACAGAAAATTATGTTCAGCAGTAGTGTTTAGTAAATCCTTCAAAATGCTTTTCATGCTTTGGTGAAAAACCACTAGTTTATGTTTTTCCAGAGTTCATTTTGAATACCATCTGTGTATTCATAAATCTAATATTGTTATATAGTCTAATATTTTCACTGGAATGTATCTTTGCACAGCCTAGCATTAAGCAACTGACAGACTTAGGATAGGAGTCACGACTTAGGAAACAGGATTTGTAGGTAATGCATGAGGACAGGTAGGCTCCTCTAAAAAATGCTTTGGAGCAAGTTGTAAAATCCTGCGTCTTGTCCTTGACTGAACAGCAAATCTGAAGTCAGATGGTACACTCAGTTCGTACACTTGCCTTCATTTGTGTTGGTTCTCTATTCATTTTACCATACAGAATTAGTGTTTGGAATAATTAATGTGGATCTTTAAGATATTTCTGTGCTAGTGTTGCCTTGAGAATATAACCCCCATTTATGTAATTCTTGGGCTTTCCTTAGAACTTGTTCTCAAAGAATCTAGGGCACTGATGGATGAATGAAATGAGTATCCCAACATGTACAGTATATAGTATATATAGTAAATATAGTATATATATAGTAAATATAAGTATATAGTAAATTTCATAGAGCATTCTCCTCTTCATTTCTGCATGTCTGGTTTGATGTTGTTGGGTTTTGTTTGTTTTTGAGTACTATGTAATTTTGACAGGTGGGAAGAGCTTAAGTAGAAGAATGGATCTTGAGATCTTACTAGAAATCAGATTTTATTTTCCTAAATAATTCTGCTGGCAAAATAAATTATTGATTGCAGAACAAGACAGCAGATAAGATGTCAGGTCCTTTTTAAAAATTCAAATACTGCAGAAGTATAAAGTTCAAAAATACTTTGAGTGATTCTCTGCAATTATGTAGCATATGAATACATTAATCCCAGTTTGAGTACTGTGAATTAATTATTTCCTTCCAGTAGACTACATTTCCAAACATTAGTAATTTCCTTTTTCTTCTCTTCTTGTTTGTTGTGTCTTGAAACGAGCTTGGTAGTTTATGCAAAAATCAAATGTGTAGTGCAAATAGTCCTAAAATCTGGGGAATCTCTCAGTAATCAGAAATGATAACTGCAGCTGTCACTGGAGATAGTTATCAACTATGTAGCCATTGGTATGGTTATGATGGGTTTCTAATTCCTATTCCTTCTCCCCTGTTGTGGCTTGCTGCCACATCCAGATGTTTGATGTTGCTGCCTGTCTTATCTGGAGAGCATACAGTCATTTTTCAGGTAATATAAGCCCAGGAAGTACCAAGACCCTTTGTGATTATTAGCACTATGACACTTTTCAGCCAAATTCAAAGATCAAGGTTGTAAAAGTTGGCATTCTTTCTGGATGCTTAACTAAAGCTTGCATGTCTTTGTCTTCTGGCCAGCAAAGATAGATGATTATTAGTAGGCAACAGTTAGCCTTTTTTGTGTGTGTTAAGGCTGTTAATGATAAGATAATGATAAATAATGAAAGATAGATAATGTCACTACTAATGTTCTACTTTGATATTCAAGAAGTGGGATCCTGTTTTTGATTGGACATTGCATTACTAGGGAATAATGAGGCTGAATTTTGATTATTTTTTCAAGCTTTGGATGGAAAGGCACATATGGTAAGCAAGTACATTTCAGTTTAAACTTTGTTTCTTTCAATATAATTTCTAAGGACAACTTCTGTAAAAAATGTTGGCATATTAAAGTTTTTTAATCTCTTTTCTAATTTGAAATTTTAAAGGCTAATTTTTGTGAAAACAGAGTAATACAATGAGCCTCTTTATGAAAGACAGGAATAAAACAATATGTTTACATTTCTCTGTTGTTGCAAATACCTTGCAGAGTAGCGTGTCCTGATCTTTTCCTTAATTTTGTGGGAAGGAGTGTGTTCCACTGAAATTAGGAAAAAATACTGTACTTACTATAATACTTCTCATTAGGTTTCTGGAAAAACAACAAAGCTTTCTCAACAGCCTTTATCTTAAATATAAATCTGTGCAGACAATTTATTTCAGCAGCAGATGTCCATTGCTAAGCTTTACAAATTAAGGGGCTTCTGTGAGGAATCACTAGATCCAGTCTTCCACTTGTTACAGGCAACAAACTGTGCCTTTTATCTCTATTTTTCAGTAGTTGAACATTCTGTTTCATTTACTGAAAATAAATAATTTTGCATTTATTAATTTAAGTAATTAAGTAAATGCTTTTCTCTTTTGACTGCCTGTTTTTTTCTTGTCATCATAAATAACTGGAATTTGTTAACTGCAAACAATTGTAAATTTGTATATTCTTACCAAAGTTAAATGAGACATTTCTCTCTCTCTTTTTTTTTTTCTTTTCTTAACATCACGTTAGAAAGTATAAATGAGATTTTGCATGGATTGGCTTGCTGTACTCCTTTAACAGAGTGAACAAATGGAAATACAAAATACTTTGCTTTCTGGCAGAACTCCATATCAATTTACAGCCTTATGTGTGCATGAAAATCCCCAAAGCATTTTAAATTTGACTTGGAAAGAGTTCCTTTCAATGTTATTGTGTCCTTCATTGCCTCTTTTTCACTTTCTTACAGTAAGAAAAGCATAAAGTTTTTTTTTTTTTTTTTTTTTTTTTTTTTTTAAATAGGACTGCTCTTTAAGATGTACTGGTTATTAGTAACAAGGAAATATTTAATCAAGCTATAATTTTACTTTGCTTGAGGACATTGGAAGTATGAACTTACTTGTAATGGAAGCAGCATCATTGTATCTAAGCCTATGAAAAGACCATGGTTGAAATCTCCATGGAGGTCTGAGGTTTATTAACTTTTATTTTAGGATCTGAACTCTGAATGCAGCTGTGCTCATTTTAGGTGGTCACCATAGGAAGACATCGTGATTTGGCTCGTCTCTGATTTATTTTTTGTCCCATGGGCAGTAAGATCCTATCCTGAATTATTTCAGTGTTCTCTGTCTGCAAAACTGTGTTTCGCTTTGCAAAAAGTTGTCCTACTAAATGGATACAAGAGTAGAAAATGTAGATCTCCACACTTGAATGACTTAGCTCTGAAAAGAGATTGTTCATTAAAATTTAGAAAATATTTCAAAAGAAAAAAAAAAAAGTATCAAATTCACTTCAGAGATAGTTCAGAGATACATCATCAAGAGATTTAAAAAGCCTGAATATAAGTATTCTAATAGATTCTGTCCTGATAATGTCTCAGATGAAGTAATGTGCCTGGTCTAGGGTACCACATTTAAAATATAATAAAAACCGAAAAGGTTCCAGGGAATGCAGGGGGTGAAAAAAGTTTGGAAAATGTGGCCTTACAGGAAATTTTGGAACAATTTTTTTTTTTTTTTAGTTCAGGACAGAGAGGAATGAGGACAGCCTAATAATAAGAAGTACTTATCTGTTATGAGAGAGGAAGGGAAGGAAGACAGTAATTAATTGTTTTCAATGTCTGTTAGATTTACATTAAGACTGAGCATGAAAGTAACTGCAGATGCAGGAATAAGCTTTAAAATTTAGGTTTCAATTATTACTAAGTAGATAAGAGCAAAGGTTACATCACTCCTGCCATATAGCCCATTACTCAGTTGAGGCTATTATTAGAATAGCTTGCTCTGGGAACCCATCTGTTGGAAGGAAATTGGAGGTCTCTGAATGCCATGTCACAGCTTCCTTTTGCCCTTTTGGAGAGTGTTACTCAGCTGTTGTCCTCAAGTTTCTGGCCTATAAAACCCACCGACAATATTTTCAGCAAAGCAGGTTTAGGATGCTGAGAAAACAAAACAAAACAAAAAAGACAAACAACAACAACAAAACACCTGCAGACTACAAGCACAGTTGACTTCTGCATCAGCTGCCTGGACAGGTCTTTAATCCATGTCACTGGAGAGGTTTAAAAACACCTTAGAAAAATGTCTGTCACAAATAGTCCAGATATACTTCATCTAGTCTCAGAAAGGGTATGTAGAGTAGCTGATCTCTATTGGCTGTCTTGAAACTATTATTTCTATCAATTATTTGAAAAATACTTCTGCACGTTCAAAATACTCTTTCTGTCTTAAATTTATGTTACTCTGTTTTGGCTTTGATTTCCTCTGACGGCAAAACAGTGCTGCAGAAAGGGTGGATCCTTGAACAAATTCAGCTGAATGTTTTCTCTGTGAGAACTAGAACATGTAAACATGCAGCTATATTATCCTTCCTGCTGAAGGGCAGCATTGTGATCAGGGCTGCCTCTGGAGTCCTGAAATTTTCAAAATGGAGCAGTTGTGTGGATTTGGGATTAAGAAGCTTCAGAAATGTCTGTAGCAAGCATGCATACCACTAGGAGAATGGGTAGTGTCTATTCATCTATGTATGCTATCTATGCTTATCTCAGTGCTTGTACC
This sequence comes from Oxyura jamaicensis, assembly GCF_011077185.1. Lineage (NCBI taxonomy): Eukaryota > Metazoa > Chordata > Aves > Anseriformes > Anatidae > Oxyura > Oxyura jamaicensis. The sequence goes on along the minus strand of NC_048904.1, from coordinate 1,151,160 downwards.
TGCAACAGATTCCTTCCTCTTCCTGTGATGTCTCAGCTCTCTTCTTTCTTCCCTAGTAAGTACTTTAAAAATGAAATGTGATGCGTAACAAGGTACTTCCTGTTTTCTAAACTACGTAATGGATGTAATGCTTATTTATTGTCTCCTAGGGCAGATTGGCAAGTGGAATGTATTTGGAAATGTTTTTAAAAATGTTCTAAGTTATCACTGGCAGTATATGGACTGCCCAGTTCTAAAACTGGCTATGAATTGTATTTTGGATTACATATCAGATAATCTAAGATCTCAAAATCTCTTCATTTAAAGCTATTTTGTATTTTTCTTTGCAGAAAGCTCACTTGTGTTGGGTAGTGACTTGGCTACATCTTAAGTCATATGTTGTACTAATATTACCTCAAGAGCTAGTCATGAAGAATGGAATACTTGGAAAGGGCTACATCAAAATTTCATTATCTCAAGCACACAGCCTTACATAGAGGCTTCAGAATATATAGCAAAAATTATAGATACATTTGCATTCTGCTACATAAAGTCTTTATATTTATACCAAGGAATGAATATACATATATATATATAATGTCTTCAATGTGAAAAAGGAAAGAAAAGCAGTCATAACTATTAAATCAATCCTATTGAGATTCTGGGCTTTTTAACTGAAGTGAGAGCTCTTTATTTTGAAGAAACCAAAGACAAAAGTAATTCAAGCCAAGGAACTATCAAATGGCTCTTTTTCCTCAGGAGTCCCATGCTGTCTTGCTCGGGCCAAATGTTCTCTGTGGTATTTAGCAGTAATTGCAGCATGGGCACAACCATAAACAGCAGCTGCCAACATCATTAGACACACAATTCCGCAGACAACTCCAGTTATTACTACAGTGGCAATTGCATGACGCAAACTAACAGGCCTTGGCTTTGGTTTGGGTTCACAGTTTGACCAGCTGTTTTCCCCGTGTTCGTTGGGATGAACATGCTTCAGAGAACTTCGGTGCTCAAAGTTGTGGTGATGAATGCTAGCCAGATGAACATGAGCTGTTGTAAGAGGACATGCCCCAAACAGCTCATAAGGAACTTTGAGGAGGTCCTTGCCCTTCCGAATCCCTGGTGTTGAGCAGATAATGCCATCACTTATTCCTCCTTTTTTTTTTTTTTTAAAAAAAAAAAAAAAAAAGGTTATGGTTTTATTATAATTTCTGAACTCTCTTCATGTAAAAATAACACATATATGAATTACATTTATAGTCAGCTTTGACTCTGTACTTCAGAAGATTTATAGCTATATCTTTTTTCAGCTATATCAAAGGTAAGATTATTACACTTTAATACTAATAGAAGAAATAATTTGTAAATACTAATTCATCAGGAATTCTAATCTGTGCTTTATGGATGCTAAAGTAAGAAACAACAGGAGTATAAAAGTAAGCAAGAAAAAATCATAGATAAAAAGTAAGACATTGCTAACAGCAAATTCATTGCATTCAAATTTATTGTTTTTATAAATAAAAATTTAAACAATATACTTAGTAAACATATCCCACTTGACTGAAATATCCCATTTCAATCATTCATTTCTCATGAATCATTCTTCTGACATCATACCCTAATTACAACAAAGCAAAGAGAAAATTCAATAAGTTGTATGCCTGAGAAATGTTTTCAAGCAAAGTTCATGGTAAGAAAATATTCAGAGATCTAAAGGAGTTAAGATTAATCAGTCTATTAGCTTGTTCAAATGGTAAACTTCATGATTGCTTTTAGTCAGCTTCTGCTCTCTCTCAAAGGATGTTCTTAGTATAACAGGAAGTGAAGTAGTCCTGGTAAATCACACTGCTGTTCCTCAGCATGAAGAGCAACACACACACTGGGTGTAGCCTTCAGAGCTCTAATTAGTCTATATATCATGGCTTTAGTGTGCTGAGGAGTCAACAAGGCCAAAATCAATGTTTACATATTTTGAAGGTTTAACTCAATCAAGTCAGCTGAATTTTCTCCCTCTTCTCTATCTGAAGTAAACCACCTTCTATTTAAAGGCGGGCACAGAAATTTTCGTCTTGGAAAGGATTTTTTTGAGAAAGTATTGAATATAGATGAACTCAAGCTGAAATGTGGAGACTACTTTTCCACAAATATTGATGATGTTCTAAGATACATATAAACATAGCAGCTTGTCACTTAGTTTTTAATAGCCAAATGTAAAGCCTCCAGAAACCTCCAATGAGTTAGTTTGAATGTGTATATAGATAAATTCCCAAATTCTACAACTGTCATCCTTCTAAGATTATAAGAAACTAAAATTTCTGTGCTTGGGATAGAAGACTGGAGTTCTACTTGAACTAAAGAATTATTTATAATTATTTAAGAGTGTGCATCAAATGTCAGTTGCCTGACTTGGATTCAGCTAAAAGTATATCTTTCAGACTTGTATTGGACAAATCACTTAATACTGCTAAATTCAGACTGTATTCCATCTTTAGCAGTGCTTTGTTAGGACTTGCAATGTTTGTAGAGCCACAGTAATCTTTTGTCATAAGTACACTGTATAAGTAATAAGAATGTGCAATGCAACTGGTTTTTCTTCGTGTGATTCACACAAGTAACACAAGTGATTTAAGGGACGGACAAACAGTATGTTGGCTTCCTTTAACATCTCTTGCTAAAATTAATTTGCAAATTCCATATCTCTTCATTTTACTTATCTGTGCAATGCTCAGAAAACTGGAAGGGCATCACTGAGTTTCTAAATAATGATGGTTTTTAAAATAATCTATGGAATTTATGGTGCTGACAGAGTAATAAAATAATCTGATATGTTTACTTGGATCATTAAATTCTTCTGCACAGAGAACCCCTTCTGAAAAATGTTGTAGGGAATGGTTCCAGCATTATGCAATTTTAAGCTCTGGGATCACGTAATGTTTTACCAATCCAAAATATTAAGATTTTAACCGTTAGAGGCATTTAGCCTTTTGTCTGTTCTAAAAGATTACTTCCGGCAGTGGTTTTACCTCCCTCAGAAGACTGTTCCTTCATACCTGCATAGACATTACAGCTTTTCAGCTGGCCTGTAGACTTCTGATGCTTGAAGATGACAGCCCAGTCACTTACAGGCAACATGGACCATCTTCACACTGTGTGTCAGCTTCATTTACAGATAGGTAATCAGTATCTTATATCACATTCAAGCATCAAAGCCTGATTTAGAGAAAAGTAAATTACACTGCTGTTTTGGATTCTCCATTTTCGAACATACCTCCCAGGGGAAAGAAATAAATTTATTTTAATGCTTAATTCCTTTTCTGCATACACTGACTGCAGGTAAAACGGATATGAACAACAACGCTTTGGGATGATGAATGCTTATTTTCTTTATTTTAATAACCTTGAATTTTGAAGTTTCTCTGAACTCAGTAAGCAAAACAAATTCAGAGATATATAAAAGAATTACATTATTTTATACAGCATAACTTTTGGATATATTTAAAAGCAGGTGTGACCAAAAGTTGAGGCTATTTTTATGTACAGAATTTCCTATGTGATGGTATTGCACATATCTGTGAGGACATTGCCAATGAATTTAGTACTACTCCTAGTTAACAACAAATTAGGAAGCAACACTAGACAAAAGTAAGCTTGTGCAAGGTATTATGCACACTTTTAGGTAATGAGCTAATTAAATTAAAATAAATAAATAAATTGCTACCAAGTGATAAGTTAAAGAGAGTCTTTAAGAATTAGAAAATTGAGTTCTGTAAAGCTAAATTGGTATTGCTATCTGTGTTGATGTTTATCCTCATGTACCAGCTAAAAAACTTCTGAATAGTAGGCTGGTTTCTACCAAAAGAATTGTGGTAGAATTAAAACAAGTGTATGTGCACAAATACACTTGCTATGCAGATAGATATGCAGATTTAATGTAGAAATACAGAGATAGATGCAGATTTAATATAGAGAGATATGGATATATAAGTACATGCTTACTACTTACATGTATTTCCAGAATGTATATATGCACCCTGTGTATTCTTATTCTCTCTCTCTGCAAAGGTCCTCTATGATTCTGTTTTGTCACCTGTAATTGTGAAAGCACCCATGTTCTGAGTTATGTATAAGCATGTATTTTAGTATGCTTATTTGAGGGGATGATGCAAGGTGTGAGGTAAATTGTTAAACCACAGCAGCAAAGATCAGTTAGATGCTGGTTAAGTGTCCTTATGTGCATTGTATGTAATGAGAAGAATTTCTTACCTCTGTATAAAAAACTTTCCAGCCACAGTTTCAGGCCAAAGACATTGCAGTTACATTGCCAGGGATTATCTTTGAAAAGAACAACTTTCAGGTTTGGAAGTGACTCCAGCAGAACTCTTTCCATTTTCTGAACTTTGTTGTGTTTCACTGACAGCAATGTTATATTCCCTGTACTGTTTCCAAAAGTCTCAGGCAAACGTATAATACTGTTGGATGACAAGTCCAGTTCTTTGAGGTGTGGGAGGAAACTGAAAGTCTTGTTTTCTATATAATGAATCAAATTTCTGGTTAGGTTTAGAACCTGTAGATACTGTAATTTTTGGAAAGCACCTGGTGCCAAATTTGAGAGAGAATTATTAGACAAGTCTAAGATTTTGAGCAATGGTGTTCCAGTAAATGCATTTTCGTTGATTCTCCAAATACGGTTATTCTGCAACTGTAGTATCTGAATTCCAGGAGGTAAGTGGGCAGGAATTTCTGTAAGTCCTCTGTTCTTGCAGTCTGCAGTCTTTGAAACTGTATGGCACAGACATTTTTCAGGACATCCACGAGCAACATATATTAGCAAGATGAAACTCAGCACCCAAAGCCAGTTACCTGTATCACAAATGAAAGAAGCAATAATGATTTGAAATTATTACAAAATGTTTGTCTTTTGGCAATAGGGGGTCAATAACAAGAGCAAAGGATATACAGCTCCATCAAAAACTATAGGTAGAAAAATATAGATCATAATTTTTACAGTGAATTAGCAAATTACAGATAGTACTGAAAAAATTTTATAATGCAGAATAAAGTGCTTCTACAGTCTTCCCACGGCTTTATCTTAAGTACAAACAGTTTTCAGTCTGTTTTGCCATCAGCAAAGCTGTGATATTTGAAGGGAATTCTACTGAGTTTCTAAAATTAATTCTAATGTTTCTCTTTTATTTTTTTTTTGTGGTAATAATAACTTTGAGACATCTTAGTCTTTTATTTTTAGTGGTTTTTTTTGTTGTTGTTCTTTTTTTTTTTCATTTTTACTAGTTTCTACCTAAAAATCTTCTAGTTTACTACCTAAAAAAAATAATATGCTGTCAAAAGAATAACAAGTTTCAAAGACGTTGGTATAAAAACAGTTAACAGATTTTTTTTTTCAGAAATCTGGATCCCTTAAATTTGTTCTTTAAAATATCTATGTTTACACATATTGCTTAATTCCCATATCTGAATTCCAGCTGTACTTCCCAGAGATATAAGTTTCTACACACTCTGCAAACATTTGTCAAGGAGCTGTTAAAAAGATAAAATGAGGTCACAAGAGCACTTAATAATATTTATTATTTATAATTATACTTTGCTCCCTGATGTTAGGTCAGCTTTAACAGAAAAAATAATAGTTTTTACCTTTCATGTATTGCTAGTAATCTTCCTTTGCAAACAAGGTTGCATTTCATGCATAGTATGAAATTTATTAAAAAAAAAAAAAAAAAAAAAATCAGATGATGTTGAGTGATTTGAGTTTCTTTGACTCAGAGTGATAAATCCTTTTATAACATTGTTTGTGAGACACCTCAACATTTTTTTTTTTTACTATTTACTGTTTCAAAATAAATATTTTAGTCTGTTACTACTTGAAAACCTTTGAAAATTAAAAGAGATACTGTTTATTGGCTTACAGAGATCAAATATTAATTAGTAACAAGGAATACTATATTGAAGGAACAACTGTATTATTCTAAGATTAAATATGATGAATGTATAAATGAACGTTTTACTTTGAGGCTACGGTTTAACTTGCAAACTCCTCATGAATTTTCATTTTAAAATGAAATAGTATTTATATTTAAATTGCAAACATCTGCATCTCTTTACTTCTATATTGTAAAAAACATTTGAAAGAATCCAGCATTCCTGCAAACAAGGTAAGCAATACATTCAGTTCATTATATTGTTCTGCAACAGTTGTCTCCAGAAGCCAACATACAGCTGCCAATGTAAAATTAAAAAATAAACACAGATTAAGGAAATGCCTAGAGAATAGAGTAATTATATTATTCATTTGAATGCTTCAGTATCTCACCTGTCATTCTGCTTTGCTTGTTCCCCACCTGGCAGAAGATTCAGTCCAGCTTTCTGAAGTAGAATAGTAACATACACTTTATTCTGATTCCTCCTTCAAATCTGTAATGTGTTCATCCAGTTTCTTTTGTGATATTTTATTTTTTAGATACTATCTGTCGCTTCAGTAGAAGTGCAACTCTTCCTAGTGAGTTACTCCATCAGCCTTCGTATTTTTCTTTATTACAACCCCCACTCCCCCCCATCCATTTATGACTCTCAGAGGCTTACTCTGCCTTTTAATCAGTCAACAATCCATGCAAAGAGTGTCTGTCAACTCTAACTGGACAGCTGTAACATACAAATCATGACCTGATAGCCTTGCCTTTTCAATTTAATCTGCCTCAAATACAAGGTACAAAAAATAAAGCTGCCTTTTAAAATCCAGTGTAGTTTCTGAATTGAGGTGGATTATTAGCGGTACTGTGTCAGTTTTTGCAAGATCAGTTGACTCTGATCATGGATTCTGATTATCTTGAGCTGTGACTGGAGGCAGTGGAATGTATAATACTGCTACAAATAGGCATGTGGGTTGATGACATGGTTTTGACAGTGCACTTGCTTGCTCTTCTAAGCTTATTGATCTGACATCCATTAGTAGTGCTGACAGGATTTTCTTCAATGGGAACACAGAACTGGTGGCTTCTTCCATAAAATGGCGTATGAACTGGTATGGTCACTGAGAATACTGCAGAAATTTGTTTCCAAACATACCAGAAAGGAAGGGCAGGTGGTACGAAAATTGTACTTCCTGTGTTCTTAGGGTGCCTTGATTTGCCTTTTTGTTATTTCTTCAATGTAACTCATTCATACTGTACCTCCTACAACAACAAAAGGATTAATGACCTGTGACTGTGAAATAACTCAAAGGTGTTTCAAGGAATTAGTGATCTGGTATAATGATGTCTTTCAAGGTCATATGATCACTCCATCTGTTAGCTTTCCTATAAGGAGGGAAGTTGTGCAATCAGAAGCTTTCAGGACAGTTCTTACACGTAGCATTGCTTGCATGAGTCCAAATTATTTTAGGTGCTTGACCTTAAGGTCAAATAAAGCTCATTTTCTGAACAAAATTTGTATGCCACATGCAATGTGATGGAAGGTATCATATACAAGTGAAGGTCGAAAGGGACATCTGGAGATCATCTGCTCCAAATTGCTGTTGAAAGCAAGGCCTTACATGAAATTATCCAGGGCCCTGTCAAGCTGAAACTTGGGTATTTCCAGCAAGAGAGCTCCAAAGGAGTTCTCATGTCTGCTGCCTTCTACCAGACTTAGTCCTCTCTCTAACTTCCAGGTCAGCCTTTTGTCTCTGACTATGTCCCTGTCTCGCCTGCCTGCCTGGTCTTTTATATATTTATACATATATATTATTACATATATATATATATTATATATTACATATATATATATAACATATATATATATATATACCATTAGATCTGTTAGCTCTCCCTTTCAGTCCTTTTGTCCTTTGGGTCTCCTCTCTCAACCTGCTGTCAAGCCCTCTTCAGTGGACACCTTTAATCCCCTTTTCTTGGCCTGGAAGAAGAGATGCAGTGTGCTACAGTAGTTGTTCAGGAATGTTCTAAAGGAAATTGTGTACAGAGCTCTAACTATTATTATTGCGTGCTTTGCTGAATTGTTTCTGAAATCAGTCAAGGTATCCAAAGGAATAGTGAATATTGTTGGGCAGTGCCAGAGAATGGAGAAGAACAGACATTGTGCAAAGTAAACGTGACTGTTCTTCTCGAAGATACTAGGATATTGCTACAAATGGCAGACCATATTGTCCTTGACTCTCATGGGGAATGACACATCATCCTGAAACAGGATGAAAGAAGACTGTAGTTTAGCATAGGTTAAAGCAAAGCAGTCCTCTAATCTTGGTTGCACAATACATTTATCTAATTCCATATATCATTTATTTCCCTTCCCAACCCATGTATGTGCACATACATCCAAATACATAAACAAGCCTATCCTAAGTACTACCAGTGAATCATTTTAATGAAGACAGAACTAAATGTAAAAAGGATGATTATAAAATACCATAATCCTTAGAAATTACAGCCTTTGTAGCTGCAAGTGTTCTGCTTTGTTCTTTAAAAGAACAAATTTACCTCAGGAACATGTTGCTGAAGATGACACTGCTCTGTCCTTGAAATAACCCATTCCTTGTAATAATGGTAACCCTTTTCATGACTTTTGTTTATATTACAGGAGGTGCTAGGTATTCTGCTCTTGTTTTCTGGTATGGTAATACTTTTTCACACTTTTAAATTCCCTTTGGAATCTAAAATTTTATTTTAGCTCATGAATTCAAAGATAGTTTTTTGTTTGTTTTGTTTTGTTTTGTTTTCAACTAGTTGCTTTTTAACTCATGTTTGCTGACCAGGGAGGCTTGCAAGCTCCCACAGCACTTTGTGTAATTTAGTGGAAGCTGTAAAGAACATCTCTAAACTGCCTCTCTTATTTTAGGTAAGCCTTAGGTGCTGCTATAATAGTATTATTTTTAGCACTCATAATATTAAAGAGATGTTCGTAGGACAAGGTCACAGAAAGTTGAGCACTGTGGGAGGTTCGGTTCCAACAATAATGCAGAGGTTGTTTTATATACTCTGAATTGTGGTGTAAGTTATTACTCTTTTTTAAAAAAAATCTTCATGCCAGTTCAGATTTGGAAACATATGATTAAATCTGTCAATTTGCTTTTCATGTAGATGTGGCTATTTTTTCCTTATATCAAGAACTCTGAATACACATATTTTGTAAACAGAATTTTCCCTAACCTATAATCCATGTTCTATTCCCATTTATTAGTAATAATACTTTGGTTATGACAGAGAAGTCTGATGTGGGGAAAATTATAGTTGTGACACAGGTAGAGATTTGCCAGAAGCAGAACAACCATGAAATCTACTCTGCTTCTGGCCTTTTGAAGAACCAGCAGGATTCTTTTCAGTTGTCTGATGTGGTGCAGCAACTGTGTTCTTGTGACTGCTTAAATTAACTTGTGCCCTGTTGTAACAAGATACGTTTCCCATTGCAAATGGCAAGACAGCCCAGTAAACTACTGTCCTAGCCTGCCTACTGGTGGGGGCAATTCAGTGTTTGCTTTGCCAGTGTATACTTTGTTACACTAGTTATTGCTTTCTGTTTGAAAGGAGTAGTGTGTAGAAAAAAACAATCTCTTTTACACTAAAGATAAACTAAAGAACTATGTGAATTAGACTCTATCAGAAAAGAGACAAATATAAAAAATAGTTAAAATCTACAACATTTTGACTACACTGGGAATCAAGCCCAGACAGACATGATTAAATGGAAGGAAATAAAATAATAATAATAATAAAAATAAAAAACCTGCTAAAACCCCAGTAGACGATTTCTGTACATTCTCTCTATTAGACTTGCTTTCCTGCTGCTTTTGGGTGGGAAGGTATTAAAGCTGCAACACTTATAGGGAAATGGTATGAGCTTTCACCTTTCTAATGTATGTCTTCAGATGAGTAAAACAGCTAAACTCTTGCTGAAAACCCCTAAGGAAACTATGAGCAATGCAAACTCCTCTTCATTTTGGATCTGTATTTGTTAGTCAACTATCATATGCCTTTGTTGTTAAATGTTTTTCTTTCTACAAAGGTAGTCTTTGCACTGAAACTGTTTAGGACCGTCTCAAATTGTGCCTATCAAGGAACTAGGTATTCAAAAATAGAAAAAAAAAAAAAAATAGAGGAAGGCATTGGAAATTACTCTTGTCTGCCTTCCACCCAAGAAGTGTAAGCCTGTGGACCAAACCAGGTTAGGCTTGAGGAACACTGAAGAACCTTAAAAAGCTGTGAATCATTTCTAGAAGGTGTCTGTGTGATTTATTCAGACATCTTAGTGGTTAGGGAGAGTAAGGGGAGAGTAATAGCAGTCAGAGATTAATGACATCAAATCTTAGTTATCACAAAGGTAAGGAGGCATTGTTTATATCCAAAGGTTGCTCATGCCTCTCTTTAGCAGTCATTATGAATTGTCTGTTAGTAACTCTTTAAGGTACGAACCAGTATTTTCTAATTCCAGAAATGAGGAAACCAGCAGGAAGTTGTGATTTTTGTATTTTGGATCACTGACTTTGAGGAAAGAGCCCCATTTTCATCTCTTTTCAGTGACTTGTTTTGCCATACTTAGATACATCTGGTACTTGCTTATAAAATGCGTAATTAATCTATGGAACACATTGCTGGAAGTTATCCTTGGGCCAAAAATTAGTAGGATGCATATATAATCTGGAGCCATAGTTACCTCATGAGACAAAAAATAATAATTTAGAAGGGATATAAACTTTCACTCTTAAGGGTTTTAATCAACCACTAATGGCACAAGTTATGGAGAAAAACCTTTCCCTCTGGGCAATTTTTTTCTACCATAATTATTATTTATTGGAATTTTTACACCTTCCTCTGACACCTCCAGTTGGGGCCAGTGTATGAGATACAATAGTGGACTAGATGCATGGGAGCACACTGCATTCCAGGTGCACATTTACAGTGGGGGAAGGAAGCTGGGTAGCTCAGGGGGACTTAGTCTGCTATTTGCAACAAACTGAAAGCCAGCAAGATGTTTGCTACAGTTGTAAGTTGGTATCATTGGGGCTGCCTAGGTGAGCACCTTCTCAGTTTAGGTCATAACTGCATTAATCCCCAAAGTGTTCTGGTTTTGACTGAAAAATTATTATTAATATCCAGCTCTTTGCAGATAATCTGGAGACAGCTGTTTGGGTCAATCCTTTGTCTGCAGATTTTTTTTTCTTTCTTTTTTTTTTTTTTTTTTAATTCTCTAACATGATGTGAGACTTTCAATCCAGTAAAAAGAATAGTCAGCAATTTGTTGTGATATTATAACTCTAATATAATTAGTTAGGAGGCAGCTTGGCTTGTACTCCTTTATCCATTACTAAATGAGCAGTATATGAATGTGGGAAGGGGTTACCTGAAAAATGCTCAAGCACCAGCCATATAGTACGTATGTAGGTAGGTAGAAAGTGGAAAGTTTATTACAAGGGGTGCAAGGCCTTCAGAATGAGAAGTGCAAGGAAGAGAGATATGAAGTTATTTTACCTTAATTACAAGCCAGATAAAGTTGTAGCTAGAGGCAGATTATATGTATCAGTAGGATATTTTTTCTGTCAGTAATAGAAATGGGGTGTGGGGGGGAGATCAGGTATTTCCTGATGAATAGTAACTGGCTGTGGTATGTGCTGAACATCTTTGTATGTACAGGTAAAGTGTACGTGATTAGGCTTCATTAATGAATTCATTTTGCTGTAACTGTAAGTAGAAACCTGCATCGCTTGACATAAAGGTAACAGAAATTAAAGGAATAAAACCAGGACCGAGAAAAATACATGTAAGAATAAGGACGAGTGTACGTGTTGTTTTGTCTAAACATCTTAGATCCTTTTTATCCTCTCTTAAACATGTTGAAATTGAGGTAATTTTCACTATAGTTCCGAATAGTTTATTCATTCTACATTGAAGAAGTTATTTTCTAACCTTTTCCTTGGTATTTTCATTTTCTTATTTTTATATTTAGAAAGAATTACTCTTTATGGTCATATCTCACCCTGGGCTCAAACTTAGGAACAAAGCATAAATTTCCTGTACATTTTTGAATGGTCAATTTATTGAAAGAGTTGGAAGGATTTTTCTTGAGCAACTTCCTCTAAAAAGATTTTGAAATATTCTCAGTGTATGAAGAAATATAGTAAAAGGCAGTAGATGTTACTCTTTCTTAAGCTGCTGCTCACCAATGATGCTACAAAATAGAACTCATAATTTGTTAATTCCTTTCATGCTTTTATGGCAGGATAGTAGTTCATTAAAATTCACTGATTAATGTTGGAAATGCTCATATTTACGTATCAAAAAACCAACCAACCAAAAACTAGCAGGCCTCTGGATATGATGGATGAATAGAAACTGTAACATTGTCAATGGGACTGTTTCATAGGAAGAGTAAGAATATAGGAAACACTTTCCATGTGGCTCCAGTGAACAGGAATGAGCCTGATACATATACTTGCTGCTGATGTTCTTAATTTCAATAACATATATATTTTATAAAGCAGTACATAGCTGCTTTTGTTGTTTCCCCACTCTCTCTGGATATCCATATCATTCTGACAGCTCTAACTGCTATAGGAGCAGCATCAAAGGTCTTCTGTATACTACAAGATCCTAGAGATCCTCTTTTTTTTTCTTTTTTTCTTTTTTTCTTTTTCTTTTTTTAGCCTCAAAGCAGATTTTAAACAAAGTGTGTTTTAAAGTTGCTTTTCCCACAGAATGTTTTAAAAGAAGTGACAGAGTAAGCCAGGTGTAAAGATATATTTCTTACCCTTCAAGTTTATTCAGTTGTGCTGTTTGCAGACATGATAAATTCTGGGAAACTTAGTATAAAGGATAATGATGTTTCTGTTCAGAACTTGTAAAATTCTGAACCACTGAGAGGTTCTCTTTTCAAAGAAAAAAAAGCAAGGAAAGAGAAAAATAAGTCTTCTTACAGCGTGCGTTTTATTAATAAGAATTACAATGCCGGAAAATCTGGTACAGATTAGCAAAGAACAGTAACAACAGGAACAGTGTATCCAAATGGAACTTTTTGGATAATTAAATTCCTTTAATAGGTACTGAAATTTAAACCTCTTGATCCCTCTGACGTAAGCAGAACTCTTAAAAGCCATGGAACTTGATTCTAGAAGTGTAATGTGGGAGAGAAATATTGGGATGATGATTAAGGATTTCAGACACCCTGGGAGGAAATATATGCAGGAGTAAAACAATATACATTTAAATAAAGTGGAAATAAAACAAGCATACCAAACAACAAACCAAAACAAGAAAAAAAATAGTTATGAAATATAAAAAAAAGCTGTAATAAAAGCCTTTTTATGAAGGTGTGAAAATGATGAAGTCATGCCAGTCATAATACTGAGCCATGTCTAGGTGTGTTTTTATTATTATTATTTTCTGTACAAACCCAAATTATTAGCAAGCTTGTAACTGTAGTCTGTACTTCACTATCCCTTAAGATGCTGAGGATGAACTTTCTGGGTTAAGCACATGCATTAGTTGGTAGGATAACAATTTTATAATGGCAGTTGGAAAGCCTGTGGGCAAGTATAAAGAAAAAATACTGTATAAAAATAGGTTATTACACCTGAAGCTGAGGAAAGATTTAAATGTTATTCTCATATTTTTGTCTTCAGTGTTAGTGTTTGACTTCTATTTCATGACTACTGAGTAAAGCTATAAGTACGCAGGTATAGTACATACTATCATTAATGCAATCCAGTACCCTCTTTTATATCCAAAGGCACTCCTATTTTAATACCATTTAAAATAGGACATGATCTCAAAAGTTCCCATCCTAGTTGAGCTTTGTCTGTCCAAACAGCTATAGCTGTCTTGGTCAAAAAGTGTGCATTCTGATCTCCTTTATTTACTTTCATTCTGTTCTGCAGGATGTTATTTTTGAACATAATGGTAGGGCTGACCTCATGTTTTGGCTGAGACTTTTTATCTATTTCCCTTTTCAAAATGACAGTACATTGCTTGCTGTCCATTTTCTCTCTATCTCTGTGTTTCAGCAGATTTAGAATAGATAAGTTCAAAGAACAGTGTTACTGGCTTCTCTGTTTCTGAAAGTACTTCTTGGGAGAAAGTAGGCTACTGTTTTTAGTTGAAGAAGTTATGCATCATATGCCTAGTTTAGAGATCTAATCATTTCCATATCTCTGTTTTTTGGTGTTAGTAAGATCTTAAATAGGTTTTCATTACTGCTACAAGCTGTCTTTCTCTAAACTCTCTAGGAAGAAGAAAAAAGCAGAAGGCTCTCTTTCTCTGTAATTGGTAGTTCTTGATGACTTTGGAATATAATATTCCAAACATAGCTCTTAAGTGAAAATTTGTATTGTGTGAAACTGAAAGTGCTGTAGAGTGGAATAGAGGTTTTTCAAATCCTGCCATATTTTTCTCACGCTGAAATGCTTCATTCAAGTTGTTATACCTGTTTCCAGATCACACCCTAATGTGCAGTGTATGATTACAATACTTAACTGTTACTGCTTTCGTTCATAAAATTCTAATCACTTTTGATAGAATGTGAAGTGCCCTTCCTCCCAGTTTACTAACAAGGATTGGAGAGCTGAAAGGTAGGGTGAGTTGCTCAACGTTGCACAACAGGTAAATAGTAGAGCAAGGAACAGAGCCAGTATTCAAACTCCATTTCAGTGCTGAAGCCACTGGACCACCCAGACTTCATAGGCATGTGGAAGTTTAGGCTCTGATGGAAGTTTATCAGAAATTCAGATGCTATAGGGTAATGTCTTTAAGTATGAAGATTGTAAAACAAGACCAATGCTGTCATTTAATAAAAGATATTATTTTATAAATATAAGACCAGTTAGCACATTTTCAGTGTGATAAGCAAAGGCAATGATGATGTATCCTGTTTTTCAGAGATTAAGTTGGGTTCACTGATGGAGGGTTTCCAATGCTAAAAAGTACTGCTCTAAATGTTTCTTCTGGTAATGCAATTAGAAAATATTGGCCCCGGTTAATGTAACTTAAAACATGTTGTCCTCATCAAACTTTTTCAAGTTGTTAAACAGGCATAGCCTTGTCTAGAAAGAAAACAGGGGCATATAGAGTTTCCATGGAAACTTAGTTAAAATGCTGATTTGTGGAAATGATCATAATCAGTACCATAACCTAATCTGATTTAATTAAATGAAAAATAATCTTAGTTATGAAGTCAGCACAGTATGAGTATCTCTAGACATACAGAAATCATAGTCTTCCACCCGTACAGATGCTTTCTAACTGCACTTAAAAGCAGGGAATAAAGCAGGAAAATCTGTGGGGGACCCTCTCTTTTTCTGTTATGGTCAGTTTTTATCATTTTTTATGTAAAAGTCAAGATGCAAATATAAAATAAATCTATGTAAGTATACTTCATTGACAGTGTCAATAGCTTACTGCATCTCTAATTTGTTTTATTTTATTATTATTATTATTTTTTAATGAAATAAAGAGAGCCCTTAATGAAAGAGTAGGGCATATCAGCTCTGTACTATGAAAAAAATCGAGATAATCTTTGTTTCCCTTATAGACACACTGAGATTTATTGATTCTGAAAAGGATTCTGGTATCATTGTTTGTAAAATAGCAGTAAATTGCAAAGTTGATTGATTTGCCCTTTTAGAAAATTAAAGATGTTTTTAGTAAATTGTAGTAACATTTTCAAGAGTGCCTCTGTCATTTATAAATGCCTCTGTCATGTACAAGTGCCTACTTTTTGCAAAATGGTATTTCAAAGTTATTTTATTGCCTAGTAGTGCTGAAATGAGTACAATAGGGACTATAGAAGAACCCCCTAACATTTACTGATTGCAGTTTGAAATGAGAGCTTCTGGAAATTCCATCAGTATCTGCCAGCCCTTAGTATGTGCTTTAACAACTATAGAAATTTGGCCTCTGCCAGGCTGACTTTCTAAGTCGATAAGATGTTAACCTCTGTACAGCAACATAATTTCTGTAAATTCTTACCAAAAGTCTTTTCTGAATTGATATTTGAAGACATTTTGTATTATTATCATAGGCTGAGCATCCCTTAACTCTCACATTGTGAGAGTTAAGTGAGCACTAGCAGTGCTCAACACCTTTTAGGCATAAGCCCCAATTGAATTTTCACTTAACTTGCAACTTAGTTGACAGAAAAGTTAATTTTTACGATAAATCTTTAGTTTAATGAAATGTCAAATACAACTACCCTTCAGCAAAACTTCCCCATTTATTTCAAAGCTATTCCATTAGGAAGGATTACAGCTGGTATCTATGGTATTGATTTCCGTTAAGAAAAAAAAAGAAAAAATTATTATTCTAAAAGAGACTTTACAGCCGTATTGAAAGCTAAATCCTACTAATCATTAGGATATAAATCATAATATACTACTTGTTGAAGCATCTGGATAATGGGTTATGTAATGTAAATCTGGCACATTTGCCCTGTTATTGTGGAAGGCATGTCAGCACTTTTACTATTTCCAGTAGTTAATAACTCACATGGATGGTCATAACCTGGGACACTGATCTCAGGCAGTGATGATGCTTTAGTAATAAATTTTAGAAATCTCTAAGTGCCTTTTAATTTTATCAGTTTCAACATTTTTGATAAATTGTCTTTCTTGTTGTTTTCTGGGAGTATCCTTTCAAAAAAAAATTATGAACTTACGTATTTGGCCATATATAAGAATACATTGTTCTTTGTAATTTGCAACATCAAGGAGCTGCAAAATGTTTCACTCGTCTAATGAAGCAAGTAAGCTCTTGGCTGATTTTCATTAATATGAAGATCTCTCTCAATTCATTAATATTCAGAACATCAGACCTAAGCAGACTTTTGTACTGAAGAGTCTGTAGGCTTGTGTAGCAATTCTGAAGATGTTAACTTGTTCTTTTTCCTGAAATGAGATAAGTAGACAAGTAAAATTGAAGGCTGTTATACTATCCCTCAATACCTGACCTGTTGGTGGCACTATTTTCCAGTTCACACACCTAAAGAAAACAGAAGATAAACTACTTTCTCCAATATAGTTAATTCCTAAAAGAAATAATTGATATATCCTCGTAGAGTTTCTAACAGTGGTAATAAAGTATCAAATAAGTATAATATAAATAATAAAGTTAACTAAATGTGAAAATGTTCTGATATGGTGAATGTTAATCCATCGTTTTAGAATCTGACTAGCGTTTCAAGTGAGATGTTTATAAGTAATATACTGCGAATCAACAAGCTACTAATACATCTCAAAAGGTAGTATTTCTCTTCTTTAACACATATAAATGAGGAGAATATGAAAAAGAAGAATGCTTGTGTTTCAGTATACTGGAAAATCTTTCAGCTATTAATCAGACTTTTCTTTCCTGACACAGTTTAAATTTTTAGTTCTGGATATTCCAGGAATGCTAGTTTATGGCTCAAATACAAACTCCTATTTTTGTTGAACAAATAGTCATCTGTTTTCTTTCCTACACAGCACTTAAACGAAAACTTTTTTATACCAAAAAAAAAAAAAAAAAAAAAAAAAAAGATAAAGCTCGTCTTACTGTCTTGCAGCTAATACTGTTCAAGGAAATCTATAATGTCTGTATCTTTTGACATTGCTGCATCTTTAAATTGTTTAGTAAAGACATGGGAGAGATGCAAATCCACAAGCAATATTTTTTTTATATATTTGCAGATACAGAACACCTAATACAACAACTTCCAATATATTACTTGACCTTAGATAACATTATTTATATTTTTAGTAATTCAAAGTAATTTGCTAATCATGGTATAGAGCAATTTGTAGAGAATATCACTGTTCTTATTATAAATCTGTCATTAAGATATCCAAAACTTTTTTCCCAAATGATGTAATTTTGACCAAATTGTCATATTTTCTCACCCAGTGTACTAATTCTGTTTGACTAGTAATATTTCATATATTTACTGAATTTATCTGCATTCAAGTATCTGTGGCGATAACTGGGTAGAGCAAGTAGTCAGTAGTCAGTGTGTTCTGCAGGTAGGAGGATTTGAAATTATGAAGTCTCTTTCTCCTATTCATGCCATGTTTGGTAGTAGAAGATCCATGTCTTGGCTTCTAGGTCAATGGTAGGCTAGAAGCCATTGAACTGACATGGGCGAAACTGGTCAGAGACCTCATGGGTTCATTTTACAGTGGACACATCCACAAAATCTATCTTCAATCCAAAAAAAATGTGTCTAGTAGTAGGATACTTTGAAGCCATTCTTCTATCTTAGGATCCAGGTTTGGGAGGGATAAATCTGTTTGTAAATAAGAATAGAAGTTTTTCCCACTTCTGTGAAAAAGAAAATGCTATCAAGTTTTGAACACATTATATTTTTGTTAAAGTGGAAGCCAAGATCCTGACATCTCCTTAGAGAATCTGGTCACAGCCTCCAAGAGTTCAGATAAGGATCCTAATTTCTGGATGTTTGTCTGAACTCTGAGTCTCTTGAGGTTCATTAATTGCAAACTTGAAACCACAGCCTGTTGGCTGAGATGTGAAAGAAATACTAGCTAAGCCACACTAACTAGTAAGAGTAGGACCTCAGCTGCAAGAAGTAAAGCTTCTTCTTCTGAGAACTTGGCATGTTATGGACCCTCCCTTAAGACTTATAAATGTGCTTACAAATATATACTGTTCTTATTTCTTTGTTTCTGTCATGGGATATACTTTAATATTGCCAAAAATGAGCAAGCAAGCCCTGTAAAACTAAGGAATAGTTAAGGAGTTATTAAAATGCCAACACTGCTTCATTGTTTTAGTGATAATGTAGGCAGATTTGTCCCACATGCTCCCTGTACCATCAAAATTCAGAAAGTCATCATACCACTGGCTCGCAGAGAAGAAAGGGTGAAGGTTCACAGGAACTCAGTGTAAAAACTCCGTCACCAGCAGCTTTCCTGCTTGTGTTGGTGCTTGCCGCTTGCCTTCTCTTTGTATGCTACTGAAGCATTCCTGAGGCTAATAAAAATACTACTCAACCCACTTTTTTTTTTTTTTTTTTTTTTTCCTCCTTTGGCTATTGCAATGAACCAGGTGTCAGTAGGTGTCAAGTATATTCTAAAAATCACAGGGAGAATACTCCAGACACCAGACAGGGCTTAACTATGCCCCACCTCACCCCTTTCAAATTGTACAGTCTAAACCCCTACTTTATACCATCAATGTACTCCTTGTGCTTCTCAGGAACAAGGTATGTGTCTTTCCAGCAAAGTGCACTTAGTGTAATTTTGTATGCCAAGTGGTTACCTCCCTCCAGGCTTATAGAATACTTTTTTTTTTTTTTTTTTTTTTTTTATTGGAAAAAATTACAAATGGATTTCTTAGGAGCTCCCCTGATCTGTAGACTTGGTACCCAGAGTTTATCATGGGGTAAAAGAGTTGATTTTTGTGGGAGCCCTTTGTTACAGTGTTGGCAGCACATCAGCTACTATCCTCTAAAGTTTGAAATATGGCATAACTGCCTGAATGATAATTTACAGATAACCTGTTTTCTTCCAAGCTCCTCAGTGAAGCCTCCTGAAAAGGCAATAGACTTTCAGTTAACAGCATCTATCTATATTTTTTTAATGCTTTCACTCAATTTATATCCTTTTTGTGTTTCCTTCTGCTCCTGCTGCTACTTCATTAGTCCTCCATAAGGAAGATATGTGTCAGGGAGTCAATGGGAGTCTGGTTTATGATGATGTTCACAGACTGCCCTCCGCAGTTCAGTTTTTCAGGGACTGGCTGCAAACAAAGCCCTTCAGTTTTCCCTGGTGGTTTGAGTTTGGATGAACTTTGGCCTCCCAGCAATCATCATCCTGCTCCCCTTTCAGCTTGGCCTCACATCAAGTTCCCACTATCTCCTCCCTTTCTGCTTAAACTTGGTCTCCAGGAAATACCAGTTGCCACTGCCTTCCCGGTATCATGGGAGTTTCCACACAGACAGCTGCTTCTACCACCAATCCTAAACATCTTCTCAGAGAATGTAGTAGGTTTAAGGCCAGTGAATAAAGAGGGAGAGCTTCTACTTTCCCTTGTCCATTTAAGAATTCACGTATTTACATGTTGCATCCCAATACACCTGATGAAGAAAGTCTTCTGTGTGTTACCTAAGATCTTACGACATGTTATGAAAACTATTGCCTTGTATAACAAAGCTCTGAAACTGATATACTTAGATAGTACGTATAAATTTATGTGTAGGCATCCCACTTATTTGAAGATAAAGGTAAAATACCAGTAACAACGCAAGATTTTTTTTCAAATATTTTTAGAATCCAAAACAATTCAAACTTTGAGATTATTTGTATTTTACATTGTATCTAGGTTAGTAAGAGACTTGTATTTGGGGAAATCAATTTGCAAATTTTAATGAGGCGCAGTAGCTCAAATTTAGTTAAAAAAAAAAAAAGTATGTGCATATTTACATGGATTTAAAAAATAAAATTATTTAGGAGTGAGTATCTAAATATTCAGCACACACACATGAAAAATCTATTATTTTTGTTGGTTTGATTGACTAAGACTTTTCATTTTCAGCCCAACAGAGATTGACAGCATCTTTTCAGCTATGAAAAGTTACTGGTTGTCATTTTTGATTGAGGAAAAAAAATATTCTTATGCCATTTATCAATGAAAAGCAAGTGTCAGTACAGTATGAAAAAATCAGGGCAATAAAACAATGAGGAAATTCTCTATACTATTGTCTTGTGCTCTTTCGATCTGGTATACTTCTATGAAGTGTTTTAAAGCCATGTTTTGTACTGTTTTCTGAATTTCTTTTGTAGTATGGGCTTTTCAGATAATATACTAATTCAGTGCTAAAAGTTAGGGTGATTACATTTGCATAATATGTGAGATGGCTTATCCATAGAGAGTTTCACACTGTGATACACAGTGTGTATTCACAGCTGTGGTGAGTTCACTCATGGAATGGCATAAGTACCAGGCACTACCTGAAACTTCCCTACAATATTGTGTTAAGCATGAAGGTATCATTTTGGAGAAACTACCAGAAAAGTAGTAAAGCACATTAGAAATCTTCACTAAGTTTTATGTATATTAAAAATCAAAACCAAAAAAAAACAACAAAACCACAACAACAAAACAAAACAAAACAAAACCCTCCACCCTGATTTAAAAAAAAAAAAAAAGAAAAAAAAAAAAGTTTACGAATAATATTTGTGTCTTAGCCAAATACATAAATGATATTTAGTTTTCCATGGGTAGAAACTGTTATTTACTATAAGAAAAATAGAAGAAAGTACACAATTACTTAATACTATATAGTATTAAGGTTGTCCAGTGCTTCCAATTATAAGCTTCTGTTTTCAGTGTATTAAAGCTTAGCCAGACTTAAACTATTTAGGCAGAAATTTTCTGTGTTGGATGTCTGACATTCCTAAGCATAACACTAATATTTTTTTTCATGTTAAAAGAAAATTCTGGGTATCTTCTGTTTGAAGAGAGAGAGTGAAGAAAATGGACTGGTTTGAGAAGAGGAAGGTATGGGTAGAATCAAAAACATTGCTGAGGTCAGGAAGGAAACTGAATGAAGTGTGAAGTTTGGAAGGGTGAAACTGGATTTTACTGTGCAAGTAAACTGAAACTGGGATTAGAAGCAGTCTAGGAAGTATACATTTGATAAGTGATAATTCATATTTTCTTTTATGTGTCCTGCTGTGTTGAAACAATGACTATTACTGGGAATACAGCTATGTTAGATGATACTGGATCATAATTATTTTACTATATATTGCTATATTCTGAATAGCTATAATTTATTAGCTAAGACTTGTTTGTATTGAGTTAAAATAAATCTGTTATCTTTTTAATTACACTACCTATCACGTGCTTTATACTGTAGCCGTTACATATATTGTGTAAGTATTTTGAAGGGCATCACCTTTGGAGGTGAGAATCTTCCAGGAATCTGTAATAGAGGCACTTTTTGGCAGTTATAATGTTTATTGCTCAGTATTATGTTTTGGAGTGTAAAATTTAACATCTCATTCTTTGGCTAAGCTAAAACCAAAGAGAGATATTTTGCACTGAATCAAAGATTTAGAGTATAAACAAAAGAAGTGTAACTGATTTTTTTTTAAGTAGCTAAGGATTTGCTGGACTATTTCCCAGTTATTAGCTATTTTAACAGTAACAACAAGTAATAGGAGTAGCCAGAAAGGAGAGAATCTTAGGGAGTCTCAGATTAATGCAGAAAGGCGATACAGTTTAAAGGAAAAATAATAATCCTGCTTCAATTCTGTCTCCAAGATTTCTTATTTTGAAGACAAATGTCACTTAAAATAATTCCATAGGATGGCAATAGGATGTTGAACATCTTTAATATATGAGAAATTATTTTAGGTTAGCTATACCCTACTGTCTGTGGAAAAAAGGGAATGGAGACCTTAAGATATTTCTCTAACTGTGCTGATCTAGTGCTTTTATACAATGCTAAATTCTATAGAATGGAAATGCTTTCTGGTTTTACTACTTTTTCCTTCAGTTTGTATTTGGAATCCCTATCCCAGGTTTATAGGGAGACTCATCTCCTCTCTTGCCTGAAATAAATCAGTCTGATCTATTTTCTTCTCTTATTTTCAGTAGGAATTGGTACTTTATACTTAGAGCGTATGTGCTCTTATAATTTTGTGCACAGAACAGGAGTCATTTGTTGAGGAAGATTTTCTTATCTTTCTGTCCGTTTGTTTAACCACGGAGATCTTGAAATGGACACAAGCAGTTCTGATCTATTCTGATAAGTTATTTTCTTTCATTCAGTTTTGCCTTGACGCTAAGCAGCCCTGAGCTCTCTAGAAGTTGAGCACTTCCGAATAATTTTATCCTTATAGCATCCCACAGAAACAATGAAATATTACCCTCAGCCATGGAATAACTGCATAAGGAACTGGATTATTTAACGAAAGTTATCACTGAGCCAAGAATTTAACTGTAAATCTCAACCATCTGGTATTTCATGGGATATGTGCTACAGAATATTGGTCACTGTATCAAGCAGAGGAAAAAAGTCTCAGGGAGTTAATGTCTGCTACCCATAAGCAGTGTTAAAGTTATTCAATGGAATTGTCTACATAAATTTGCTGTATTGTTGACACAAATATTTAGATTTGCAATGTTCATTTGAAATGGCACATTTTGTGGTAGAGAAAATAGGTACATGAAGAAGGACGACACCAAGTTAGGTGCGTGTGTCGATCTGCTCGAGGGTAGGAAGGCTCTGCAGGAGGATCTGGATAGGCTGGACCGATGGGCCAAGGCCAAAGGTATGAAGTTCAACAAGGCCAAGTGCTGGGTTCTGCACCTGGGGTGCAACAACCCCAAGCAGAGCTACAGGCTGGGAGATGAGTAGTTAGAAAGCAGCCTGTCAGAGAAGGACCTGGGAGTAGTGGTTGACAGTTGGCTGAATATGAGCCAGCAGTGTGCTCAGGTGGCCAAGAAGGCCAACAGCATCCTGGCTTGCATTAGAAACAGCGTGGCCAGCAGGTCCACGGAAGTGATTGTCCCTCTGTACTTGGCTCTGGTGAGGCCACACCTCGAGTACTGCGTTCAGTTCTGGGCCCCTTGCTACAAGAAGGACGTGGAGGTGCTCGAGCGAGTCCAGAGAAGGGCAACGAAGCTGGTGAAGGGTCTGGAGAACAAGTCTTACGAGGAGCGGCTGAGGGAGCTGGGACTGTTTAGCCTGGAGAAGAGGAGGCTCAGGGGCAACCTTATCGCATTCTACAGGTACCTGAAAGGAGGCTGTAGCGAGGTGGCGGTTGGTCTATTCTCCCACATGCCTGGTGACAGGACGAGGGGGAATGGGCTAAAGTTGCGCCAGGGGAGGTTTAGGTTGGATATTAGGAAGAACTTCTTTACTGAACGGGTTGTTAGTCACTGGAATAGGCTGTCCAGGGAAGTGGTTGAGTCACCATCCCTGGAGGTCTTTAAAAGACGTTTAGATGTAGAGCTTAGGGATATGGTTTAGTGGAGGTCTTGTTAGTGTTAGGTCAGAGGTTGGACTCGGTGATCTTGGAGGTCTCTTCCAACCTAGACTATTCTGTGATTCTGTGAAGGAACCTTAATGTCCCTCCAGCAGCTGCCATTAGTTGGTCTCCTGTGTACCTCCAGCTCTAGCCCATTCTAGCCCAGTGACAGTACAGCCAAGAAAGGCAGCAGTGAAGACAAAAACATTTCTCCTCATCTCTGAATGCTCATTTTTCCTGTCTGAAGAAGAGTAGTTTGCATCCCTTGGCCCTTTTCGTTGAACCAAGCCTACAAATGTTGAAGGAAATTTAAATAAATATTCTGTGTAAAGATCAACTATAGCTTTATTTATTTATTTATTTATTTATTTAACATGTGTGGATACTATCTTGATACCATGCTGAACAATGCCTATTCCCCTTACCTTGAACAATACCTATTCCTTTAACCTTCTTACCTTGATGGTAGCTATTATTTCCAAGAAACTAACCAAGGAATTAGTGATGTGGTGGTTTGTAATTTTGAAGTTTGTCTTGTTGTTGTTGTTGTTGTTTTTTAAATTAACATGTTGCCAAGTCATAAAACAAGGATTTAAATATACAGTAACTTGGAGCACCAGTATTTCATTCTGACGTTCTGAAAGCTGAAGGACTAGAGATTGCTCAGAAGAATGTATTGGCTCTAAAAACTTTTGAAGTGTATTTGAATTGTTCTTAAAGCATGACAAAATATATATCCTGCGATGGCTACAATGTTCTTGAAAAGCACAGGGAAAGCTTGCGAAAATGCTTTGGTATCATGTTAAGGGTTGAAAAAAAATATTATTCCATACACAGGCATTGTTAATTCTTTTGAATATTGATTGATTCATATACTTATAGGATGAATTATAGGAAATATCCATAATTGTCATTTTTTATATATCACTTGGATATTTAGAAATTATTCATTCACTGATATGGAGGTTGCTATGTGGATTCTCCAAGACAGTGAAG
This sequence comes from Oxyura jamaicensis, assembly GCF_011077185.1. Taxonomy (NCBI): domain Eukaryota; kingdom Metazoa; phylum Chordata; class Aves; order Anseriformes; family Anatidae; genus Oxyura; species Oxyura jamaicensis. The sequence goes on along the minus strand of NC_048904.1, from coordinate 1,126,226 downwards.
AAAAAAAAAAAAAGTAAAGAAACAATGGTGAGATAAAATCTCTCAGTAAGATTTGCCTCTTCAAAGAAAATTCCTATGCTTCTTTCACTATACAGTGTTTATGGAAGTTGTGTTTTCTCCTCCTATCTTGAAACATAGATACAGATCATGCAGCACTTAATTTTTTTTTAAAAAAATAACTACAAGGTTTTCAAAAGTCTATTATGGGAAATATGTATTCTGTTCCGTGTTATACTTAAATGTTGCCATTATAACATTGTATGACCTTGACCAGAGTAGATTAAAGTTTAAGATGCATTACTGTTTTACCTCATTAAATGATACTGTACCTCATAGATTAGTGGTAGAGCTCCTCTAAAAGAGGTTGAGAAATAAACTGAGTCATTTTTGAAAAAGTAAGGAAGACAGTAACTGGTAATGTCCAGCCCTTCAGTTTCTACAAATCTAGACTACTCCTGAAATCATGAGCAATTGTTTGAGTGGGAGCAGGCTCAGTTTTCATCCCTGATCATTTATTTCCCATTGCAGTCTGTTTAAGAAGCCTCAAAATTCATAGAGCTAAAACTATGAATTAATATGAAAAAATATTAAAATATTAAATAGAGCTAAAACTAGAGCTACTTGTATCCTCTCACCTGCATGAAGAGGGATGCTCTTATGTTTTGTAGAAATTTCATTTTTTAAAGATCTTATGTTAGGAAAAGGCTTCTTATCTTCATCTTACTTCATGGATGAAATGACCCAGTAACAAATGATCACTTGAAATGTTGACCAATATTCTCCTGTTGCTTCAGCAAACATTAGTGGGTTTCAGCACAAAATACATAATGTATGTTCCTACAGCTGTTATATTGCTGCCAGTAAAATAAGAATTTTTGATAGTTTTAAACATATATATGTCCAGCTTCTGCTGCTTAATATGGAGACATATTCAATCTGAATAATGGTTGCTCTGCTTATTATGTTAGCAATATCTTCATATTTAAGCAAGCTATAAAGGATTTAAAATGTGACTATGTGGTCTCCAATTTAATTATTTGTGTCTTTTTTATTGCAAGAGTAGCTTTCTCTCTTCATTATAGGACTATTTCTCCTTCTGATTTATTTTAAGTAATTGTATTATAACATATCAGTTTTATTTCTATATTTCCCAGCTGTAGGTATCCAGATGAAACTTGAATTTTTCCAGCGGAAATTTTGGACTGCAAGCAGACAGGTATGTTTTAAACTGAAATTTTTCTTGCCATTGAATCCATAGCACCTTTCTAACTGTGCAATTGATCAGCATTTTTTTTCCACAAAGCTACTGCAAACAATGTATTTGAGTTATATAAATGGTTAGCTCTTCATATATACCTTCCAGTTCAATATTATTGAAGAGAGTATTCAGTGTGCTTGATCCCATCTTCAGTGAAGCAAATAGGAAGATAATTACTTTTACGATCCTATATATAAGGAGTTACTTTGTTGATCTGACACATTAATTTTCTCTGTCAGAAAAAGGGGAACAGCAGACCAAGCTATTATATTTATTCATTTTCAGTGATATAGAAATACAGGCAGAAATATGTCTTCTTGCCAACTTACTACCTTTCTTTCAACATTCAGTTAACTCCAATATCACGTACATTGATTAGTCAGCTAGGCTACTGAATCAGGCTCGGTATCTATAAATTTTTAGTATATAGAAGCTGTGTTTATTGAAGAGGTAATCAGACATTTTTTAATTATTAGGAGATTTCATCCCTATTTTGAGTATAGATTGGAACCATACTATTTCAGAGAATGATTCCTAAAATGCTGGTCCTACCCCACCCCACTGGAAAGTCATGTATTCTTGTTGACAAATGGTCAAAAGCTGCTAACACAAAGGAGATGAAGGTGTTTATTACAGTTGAAAATGATACCTTGTGAATGTACCCTTTCTCTATGGATATGAACAGAACAGGATTGGTGACCAGCTTGAATACTTTCCTACTCTTGTTTTTAGAACAATTGCTGGCTTTGATAAAAATTTAATCAATGTCCAAATCTTTATAATTGTGCTCACCTTGATTTTGGAAATGTCACTTTCTGTTATTATAAAACTAAAACTGAAAATATTTTATTGATTTTTGGTATTGTCTCTAGTGTGCATCTCTTGATGGCAGATGTTCTATAAGTTGTGATGATGAAGTAAGTATTTATCAGAACTTTATTTTTCATTTATACATCTATTGCAGTAAAACATGAAGTTGACTGTAATGTACATTGTGATGTTCAAACAAAATTAATCTTCTAGCATAACTAGGAATCACCTTCTAAATATAATGCAATTTATATTAGATATTTTATGACTACTTACAAACATCCATTTATTTATGAGGTTGACAGTGATATTTCAAATATGCATTGGAGTAAATTTTGTTTTATTAATCCAGTTTTGAAACTATTCTAAAGCATTTATTTTTTACTTCTTTACTGTCCACGTGAGGTAGAAGCTAGTCTCTGATGTTAACACGAGTATTAAATAAATTATTACCAGTATAATATGAATGCAGAATTGAATCTATGCAGTAGTATTACATGAATAGCACTTCAGAAATAGAAAAGAAATAACATGAGTCAGTAGTTCTTAATGAACTCACCAAAGTAACTTTTTAAATAATATTTAATTTGGTAGATAAAAATAATATTTTTAGTGTCTTATGCATAGGTTTTTGCAAGCCATTTAATATTATTACATATGACATTTTGTTCAAGCAACCAATGAATCACAGGTTGAGTGAATTCAAAAATGGTTAACAAAGTACGGGCTGTGTTGATACATGGAGAGGAATTAGATATGCAAGATTCTAGCAAATCAGAGTTGGGTTTTAGATATTATTTCAGATATAGTTCTTACCAGTAATTTGGAAGAAAACATAAACCAATTATTGATAACAACATTGCATGATCTCCAAACTGAATGAATTGTGTGAGGAAATCTGGGTCACCTGATAACTGTGCTTGAACAAACTGCCTGCAATAAAGTATCATAAAATACAAACTCATACGACTGGAAAGAAAAACTTCAGGCTGTATTCACATAATTCAATGGCACTATCCTGAAAAATGGTAATTCTAGTAATATTCGAGAACCATAGCAAAAAATCAGATGAATAGGAAATTCTCTTTTCATACAGGGATCCAAAAGAACTGTTGCAAAACACACATTAAAAGGCAAGAATCTGCTTGCCTCTGTAATTAATGCCAATGTAATGTTTTTGCAATCTATTTATAGAGTAGAATACTACTGTTTAATATAATTATAAAGTTTTCATACAGTTTTATTCTGTTTTTATACATCTCAGTTGTTTTCAGAGAAGCTGCTAATCTGTATTGCCAGAAGTGAGCAGTGACTGTGTTCTTAGCTTTTGCTGCCAAAAACCCTTTTCAACAAAGTGTTAAAAAGTATTTGTACAGCAAACTGAAAACTGCTTCCCCCCACCATTGCAATCTCTGATATTTAAACAATTCCTCCTCATCTCTTCTGAAGATCTTCAAGTTCTCACAAGTTCCTGTCTCTTCTTTTTACAATAGAAACCAACATACATTATTTGTCGTATTCCATAAGTCTTAATTTTCTCTGTTTCTCTGTTGTCTTTTCTTATCCGTCTTCTAGTCTGGACGTAAAGATTTATTTCTGACTGTTTCAGCATTTGAATTAGACACACCTTTCTTTTCACAGAGATGCTGCAGGTCTTGTATTAATGTATTTTCAATGAAATCCCTACATTTTCCACCACCTGGACTGCTGTTCTGACTGTATTCGTACCTGTTCAGTAGGTGATTCATTTGGAGTAGCCCCAGATTCATTCAGGGCTGTTCAGCACATTAAAACAAACAAACAAACAAAAACAACAACAAATAACAAAAGTGGTTACATAAAGTACTTTGTGATATTTCCTGTAATGAAAATTGAGCTGGGTTGGGCTTTCTGGAGGACATGTAATTTAAAATCAATTAACTATGGTCAAAAAAGTTCACAAACCTATTTGAGAATGCTTTCTAACATTGATTGTTATTACATTATATATGTTGTTCTTTAAGGCAAACAATAATATTTTAATTTTTGGATTACCTTTGTATAAAATTATAAAAAGTTTTAAAGATACATCATCCATCTTAGCAATCACACTTCTAGTATTCTACTTCATAACCCCATATGCTGTGACGTTGAAATGTGTTTTATTGAAAAATGAGTCCAGGATGCATGTGCAGTGATATATATATATATATTTAAATATGTCTGATCAGTATGAATTTCAGATCACAAAAACCATTCCACAGACAAAGGCAAAACTTCAGACGTCAGCAATTATAAGAGTAGAACATTAACTTCTTCAGCAGAAGAAGATATCTGAAGGACAGAGATAGTAATAAATAATAGAAAAGAAAATTTGCAAAACACAGAATTGTGATGATCATGCCATCTTTGGCCATGAAATGGACCTTATGAGTCAACACATCTTTAGCATTTCTAGTTGTAAAGACTTACAGACTTCTCCATTTACAGCTTGTATTATTTTAACCAAGTAAAGTAAACTTTTAATTTCCACATTAAAAAATATCAAAACCAACCAACCAAAAAAAAAAAACAAAACAGATTCCTCCCAGGTGTGTGTGTGTGAAAGTACTTGTTTATCCCCAATTTCAGGCTGTCATTTGCATTAACAATGATTTTAAGATCTCATGTTTATTGTCCCATTCTCCTAAAAGTGATCATGCACCCGTTGACAAACCAGATCTGTGGAACTTCTAATTAGCTAAAGTTTCCTGACCTTGTTTTATTATAACTTGCTATAGATTTAAGGTGCATACTTTACCTTGAGTTGTTTCCAGCACCTTTAAATATTCCATATCAATAGGTTTCCAGTCATAGCCAACCAGCTTGAGAAGTATAACTGCACACAGTCTGCACAGAGTGCTATGTAAAATCTCGTTTAGCATAAGGCACCACACTTTCAGGATTAAAGGCTGAGCAGAGATTACTTCCTTCATTTGAGATAGCCTTTGTGACAGAATAGTTAACAGTACACATTTTTTTTTCTGTAAAGGACTCTCCTGGCTGCAACATGCTCAACTGCTTCATCCAGACAAGAATTGTTGACATATTATCATTGCTGCACAGATGCTTATGGTCTGTCCATGTGAAGAACTGAGTGTACAATGATAAGGATTCCAAGAGGCCACAGCCAAAACCAATCCACTTTTTCCTTTTTATCACATTGGCAGTTCATAAGAACTGGCATATACTTTGCTAAAATATTGATATTACATTCATATGATATTACATTACATGATATTACATTCATATGCTGCTCGAAAGCTTTTCAGTTATTTTCAATTGACATCAGCAGGAGGATCAACACAGGGAGAAATTTTTTGAACCTTGATAATTTAGAGGTTCCAAGCTTTTTTTTTTTTTTTTGACAAAATACACTGTTAATAGGACTCAATCAAGTATTATAGATCCCCAATAATATTCCACAGATATCTTTTCTCAACAGTAAGAAAATATCTAATGAATAATTACTGTACAAATTAAAGCATTTAAAAGTATTAAGAAAATAAACTAATGGAAATAGAGTGTCACAGTAGTCATGCAAAGAATTAGTTGAGGAATTTGATTCTGAAATGCAGTTGCATGACAGATTTGCAATTCCTCAGAAGTATTTTTTGCTTTCTTTTGAGAATTTGCTCATTTTTTTCTTCTTTTTTTTTTTTTTTAGTCTCACATTTTATTTTTTATTATTATTATTATTATTTGGTTTCTTAACCCTTACAACATTCCATTACTGTTGTTATATATTGGAGCTGTGACAAATACATAGAGGACTTGAACTTGATCAAAGTTACTGTACTCCAAATGTGTTTTCAGATCTCAGTCAACATTCTTGGTGTGTTTATTCTGGACTTAATGCCTGCTCTATTTTACAAGCTCGGGGACTCTCCACCTATGGAATGTTCCCCTTGAAATCTGAAATTCATTCAACTTGAACCTTTGGGCAAACCTGTGTGTAGTTCACTTCCAACACCTGTGAAGCATTGTGACATACAGTTCTAGTCTATGTAATATTATTATCCCATGTGTTATTTTTGCATTTCTCATTTTCTATTTGAGATTTGCTGATGTAGTGGGCAAATAAATGCACCCCACTGTCCTCTTTCAATGCTAAATTTCATTTGCAAAATGTTCCTTCAGTGTAGTACCAAATAGTGAAAATAAGTTATCTTGCTGGCTGATAGGTGAATGAGTAGTCCTGAATGAACATCTCCCCGTTGTTAAATGTTTCTAAAATTGATAGAAATAGAAGCCTAGTTATCTTCAAACACCTCTGACAAGATGCAGATTCCACTTACTGCCTGTCTCTGATAGCAGTTAGCTATCATTAGCATCACTTAAAATTTTGAACAGTACTTATGAATGGCTTAGAGATTTGACACGCATATACTTACTGTTGAGTCACAGCAGTGTTTTCCCAACTGTATGTAAACCATAAATTACGAAATGAAGACTACACTCTATCTTACTCAATGTAACTACTCTTAATTATTTTCTATGCTGTGGAGAAATATTTTTTCTAATTTACTGTCTTTAGATTAATCTTTCATGCATGAGGACTGCAAATAAGTATCCTCAAAAGAACTTTGTTGGCTTAGTACTCAAGTCGCTGGGGCCGGGTGGGATGCACCCGTGGGTACTGCGAGAACTGGTGAAAGAGCTGGCCAAGCCACTTTCCATCGTTTATCGGCAGTCCTGGCTATCGGGGGAGGTCCCAGTCGACTGGCGGCTAGCAAATGTGATACCCATCTACAAGAAGGGCCAGAAGGTTGACCCAGGAAACTGTAGGCCTGTTAGTTTGACCTCAGTGCCAGGGAAGTTCATGGAGCAGATTATCTTGAGTGTCATCACATGGCATTTGCAGGGCCACAGGGTGATCAGGCCCAGTCAGCATGGTTTTATGAAAGGCAGGTCCTGCTTGACTAACCTGATCTCCTTCCATGACAAAGTGACGTGCTTGGTGGATGAGGCAAAGGCTGTCTGTGGATGTGGTCTACCTTGACTTCAGTAAGGATTTTGACACTGTTTCTCACAGCATTCTCCTCAAGAAACTGGCTGCTCTTGGCTTGGACTGGCGTACGCTTCATTGGGTTAGAAACTGGCTGGGTAGCTGGGCCCAAAGAGTCGTGGTGAATGGAGTTAAATCCAGTTGGAGGCCGGTCACTAGTGGAGCCCCCCAGGGCTCGGTACCGGGGCCAGTTCTCTTTAATATCTTTATCAATTATGTGGATGAGGGGATCAAGTGCACCCTCACTAAGTTTGCAGATGAAACCAAGTGTGTGTGTTGATCTGCTTGAGGGTAGGAAGGCTCTGCAGGAGGATCTGGATAAGCTGGACCGATGGGCTGAGGCCAGCTGTATGAGGTTCAACAAGGCCAAGTGCCAGGTCCTGCACCTGGGGCGCAACAACCCCAAGCAGAGCTACAGGCTGGGAGATGAGTAGTTAGAAAGCTGCCTGGCAGAGAAGGACCTGGGAGTATTGGTTGATAGTCGGCTGAATATGAGCCAGCAGTGTGCTCAGGTGGTCAAGAAGGCCAACAGTATCCTGCTTTTCTAAGAAACAGTGTGACCAGCAGGGCTAGGGAAGTGGTTGTCCCCCTGCACTCGGCTCTGGTGAGGCTGCACCTCGAGTACTGTATTAAGTTTTGGGCCCCTGGCTACAAGAAGGACATGGAGGTGCTCAAGCTAGTCCAGAGAAGGGAACAAAGCTGGTGAGGAGTCTGGAGAACAAGTCTTTTTGAGGAGCGGCTGAGGGAGCTGGGATCGTTCAGCCTGGAAAAGACAAGGCTCGGGGTGATCTTATCGCACTCCACAGGTACCTGAAAGGAGGCTGTAGTGAGGTGGGGGTTGGTCTATTCTCCCACATGCCTGGTGACAGGACGAGGGGGAATGGGCTAAAGTTGCGCCAGGGGAGGTTTAGTTTGGATATTAGGAAGAACTTCTTTACTGAACGGGTTGTTAGTCACTGGAATAGGCTGCCCAGGGAAGTGGTTGAGTCACCATCCCTGGAGGTCTTTAAAAGACGTTCAGATGTAGAGCTTAGGGATATGGTTTAGTGGAGGTCTTGTTAGTGTTAGGTCAGAGGTTGGACTCGGTGATCTTGGAGATCTCTTCCAACCTAGATGATTCTGTGATTCTCTTAATAAAGTTCATGGGAGGTTTATGATAGACTTTGGGGATAGCAGTGTTGTGGAGTTACAGTCCAACATCTGAAATTCCACTCTTCACACACCATTGAGGTTAAGTAGCTGCCTCTTCTGAATGCATTAGCTCGGCTCAGTTGCTTGCCAGAATCATCATCTTGCATTTGACAGTTTCTGGCTTTCTAGCAGATCAAGGGTTGGAAATACTGAGTTGTTTCAACTTCCTTTTTGACGGGTTTTCTGCCACTAGAGGCGTCAGGAGCTTAGTTCCCGTATTAGAAAGAATAGCCTGCATTTGCATTAGAGAATTACATTCATTTCAAACTTTTGACTGGTTTGGGTTTCTTCGCTTTTTCAAAGCCAAACTTCATGTCAGCATTTCTACCAATCCCTCTTCTGCAGTTTCACAGAACAATAATGTATGGCCAGAGTGAGAATCAGACTTATCTAGGAATCTCTTGAAAAATCAGGCTGCATTTTCACAACACCCTGCACAACTGCTATTGCAGAATCAGCCCTACGTTCCTTTATAAAACTTCAGAGAGATTTTGCTGGATGTGTACAGGGTGTAGCAGAAAGCACATTTTATCATGTTTCTATTCAGCCCCTTCACAGCGGAAATGTTTTGAATGAGTAGCAAAGCCACGATGATTCCTGTATTGGAAGCCACCCTACAATTTATTTTTATTTTTTTAAACAAATGTCACTAAATAATCAGGGAACAATGTTAAAATGTTTGCTGATTTAGAATAATGCTAGAAATATGTTAAAGATTTAACACTGAGGTAGGTATTTGGCAATAATGAAGAGAAACTGAGTTATATCGAGGTTTGAGTTGAACCTTATGTTTAAACTCTGAAGCACAGTAATTAAAGCTTTGCCTGTAGCAAATAATTCACTTAAGGTTAAAATAGCACATGCACGTATGGAGGGAAGCATTGATTTGAGTTTACCTAGTTTTATGCAATTTATAAGTCTGATATATGAAAAGCTAACAGTCCTACCTCTGAATCCAGTTCCCAATTAAAAACACAATTTGAAAAGCTTTTAGGAGACCTGTGGGGCCTCTTTTACAGAAGTTTCTGTTCCCCTCTCCCAATGACCAAATTAAAAAATATTACGTGGTCCCCTGTTGGTCCTCCAGGCTGACACTGTGTTTTCATTAATACATCATTAGGGTAATGACTTTGTGCTGATGTTTTTCTCCAAACACAGGATAAGCCATCAGGAGCAACAAAGTTCTATGCCTTTGCAAACTTTGTTACATGAAAATACTTTTAAGAATGAATTAGAAAAAGACTGATCCTGTTCTTTTAATGTTTGTTATAATTATTTTATATCTTTTATTTTTATATACACCTTTGTTTCGTTTTGCATGAACTAACTGTATAAAAACTAAATCAGGTAACATCCCATGAGTTGAGACTATATCCACTTAGAAGTTATGTAAACCATTAAAAGAACCTGAAAGCAAGTTTTATCTATTTAGAAGTAATTTGAAAGTAAACTAAGTTATTGCTGTATCATAAAACCAAAAATCTAAATTGTATTTTTTTATTATTTTTCAGTCTATCAATTGCTACCTAATAGATAACAATGGATTTATTTTAGTGTCTGAAGACTATAGGCAGGTAAGTGAAAGATTTTTATTCAGTTATCTGCTATTACTGATTTATCTTATTTATTTATTTAAAATAGGCCACTGTCTTAAAATGCTAAGTAATTAGTAGCATGAAGTTAAAAACTTCCTTCAATAAATAATGTGAGCTGTCTCTCACAGGAGCTCAGTTTCTGTTTCCCAGTGGTGTAGAGTCATGAACTCGTAACTGTTCTCTGAAAGGGCTTGTTTGCTGCAGAACTGTCTGTCTTCCATATGAAATTTTTACCCCAAGAAGAAAGATTCATTCTGGCATTTTTGCCACCTGTGAAGGGTGGGGAGGAAGGGAGAAGGCTGGTCATGCAGAGCTCTTACATTCAAACTTCAGATAATGAAATTTTACAAAGGTGTTTGCTGAACAGTTTGTTTTCTGAAGTGTATTACAGCCACTGAAGGACTAAAACTCAGCAATCAGCACCACAAATAGAGAGGACAAGGATCATAATTAATGGAGAGATCATTAGATCATTTAAAAGATTAATTTGCTTTGCATTCATGGAAACTAACTGAAAAATGAATGTATAATTCTTCATTTCTGCAAACTTCATTAAGAACCCACCACTATCCTCCTCATAAACATTTGCCTGAGAACTGGTGGGATGCTGCCCCAGTTATGCCAGAGTTGTCTGAAATTGAATTTCTTGTGTGTGTTGGGACTGTGCATAGGAGTAATCCATACTCAGCCCTTAGGAAAATTAAATTTGTTATGACTAGGCTGGTTACTGGGAAACAGCTATTAGAAAGAGCTCTGAGTGACTTAGAAGAGTGACTGGAACTTGAGAGGAGGCTTTTTTTTTTTTTTTTTTTTTAAAAAAAAAAAAAGGCACTATAAGTGGATGGCCAAAAAGAAGCCAAACTGAACATTTCACTTTTAAATTAAAAACTTGAATTATTGCAGCCTTGAACCTGAAACTTCTTAAGGTAAAATGATACAGATGTTTATTTCATTGCTCAAAAGGAATTGGATAATCTTTCCCCACAATCCCTCTGTCCCTTGCACCATTTTGGTTGAGTCTGCTAGCAACTAATAGACAAGGAAAATATATTTTTTCCTGAAACTATTATCCTTCCAAACTATTCTGGAGCATTAGCTGCTAAACAGATACTGTACTGAATTGTGAAGTAGTCATTCTTAACAATATGCTGTCTTATATTCAAAACTGAGGGCTGAAATTTATTATTTTGTTTTACATGTATTGCTTCCACCCTTAAAAATGTCAAGCATGTTATGAAGATCATTCAAGGGTGTACCCATAAAATGACATGAACTAAAAATATGTGGTTTAAACATTAACTGCATGATGTTAGAAACATTTTTCCCCCTATATCTATCAAATATATATTTTCTACTTAGTTGAGCAATGACCCAAGAATAAGACTCATTGTAGAATAATGATGATACACTGAAAACATTTTGTCTGGTTTGTCCCCCTGTTGTTGTGCATGGTATTTGTGTAATTCATTTGCTAGTTGATAGTTGGCTACAGCCAGTAAACATAATTAGGAAGAGATGTTTTCTTTGGTAGATTACCTGATACTAGTTATTACATATTCCTATGAAGAATATATTATGGACAGATAGATGTTGGATCATAACTAGGCTAGATACGTGTCAGATTTTAAGTTCCTTGGAGCAATGTCTATTCCTGCCCATAACATCAAGCATATGTGAGTCTTGCCTGTTTGTTTTCTGAGCTGGGAGACTGTCACTGAAATCTCTTTATAATACTGAAGCACAACTTGAAAACTCAAGTTTATTACTATCTGAGGTTATATTAGTCATTTATGGTTTGGACTTTTTGATGTTAACTGACTGCCTCTCCCATAGTAAGGATAATCTTTCTTCATCAGCTACGGCTACTGAAGCAAGTCATGTAAACCACAAAAGTTCCTTTTGTTTCTAGGAGACTTTGCACACCTATATGTTTTGAAAAATATGCCAAGTTTCCCAAGTGTTTTTTGTTGTTCTTGATGCTTTGTTTTGGGCTTGTTTGTTTTACAGAAAAAAAAAAAAAAGTTAATACTTGCTTTTTTTTTTTTTTTAGTTAGAGGAATGACATTTTTGGCTAAAGCTCTAACTTCACAGAATCACAGAATCATCTAGGTTGGAAGAGATCTCCAAGATCACCGAGTCCAACCTCTAACCTAACACTAACAAGACCTCCACTAAACCATATCCCTAAGCTCTACATCTAAACGTCTTTTAAAGACCTCCAGGGATGGTGACTCAACCACTTCCCTGGGCAGCCTATTCCAGTGACTAACAACCCGTTCAGTAAAGAAGTTCTTCCTAATATCCAAACTAAACCTCCCCTGGCGCAACTTTAGCCCATTCCCCCTCGTCCTGTCACCAGGCATGTGGGAGAATAGACCAACCCCCACCTCACTACAGCCTCCTTTCAGGTACCTGTGGAGTGCGATAAGATCACCCCGAGCCTTGTCTTTTCCAGGCTGAACGATCCCAGCTCCCTCAGCCGCTCCTCAAAAAGACTTGTTCTCCAGACTCCTCACCAGCTTTGTTCCCTTCTCTGGACTAGCTTGAGCACCTCCATGTCCTTCTTGTAGCCAGGGGCCCAAAACTTAATACAGTACTCGAGGTGCAGCCTCACCAGAGCCGAGTGCAGGGGGACAACCACTTCCCTAGCCCTGCTGGTCACACTGTTTCTTAGAAAAGCAGGATACTGTTGGCCTTCTTGACCACCTGAGCACACTGCTGGCTCATATTCAGCCGACTATCAACCAATACTCCCAGGTCCTTCTCTGCCAGGCAGCTTTCTAACTACTCATCTCCCAGCCTGTAGCTCTGCTTGGGGTTGTTGCGCCCCAGGTGCAGGACCTGGCACTTGGCCTTGTTGAACCTCATACAGCTGGCCTCAGCCCATCGGTCCAGCTTATCCAGATCCTCCTGCAGAGCCTTCCTACCCTCAAGCAGATCAACACACACACTTGGTTTCATCTGCAAACTTAGTGAGGGTGCACTTGATCCCCTCATCCACATAATTGATAAAGATATTAAAGAGAACTGGCCCCGGTACCGAGCCCTGGGGGGCTCCACTAGTGACCGGCCTCCAACTGGATTTAACTCCATTCACCACGACTCTTTGGGCCCAGCTACCCAGCCAGTTTCTAACCCAATGAAGCGTACGCCAGTCCAAGCCAAGAGCAGCCAGTTTCTTGAGGAGAATGCTGTGAGAAACAGTGTCAAAATCCTTACTGAAGTCAAGGTAGACCACATCCACAGACAGCCTTTGCCTCATCCACCAAGCACGTCACTTTGTCATGGAAGGAGATCAGGTTAGTCAAGCAGGACCTGCCTTTCATAAAACCATGCTGACTGGGCCTGATCACCCTGTGGCCCTGCAAATGCCATGTGATGACACTCAAGATAATCTGCTCCATGAACTTCCCTGGCACTGAGGTCAAACTAACAGGCCTACAGTTTCCTGGGTCAACCTTCTGGCCCTTCTTGTAGATGGGTATCACATTTGCTAGCCGCCAGTCGACTGGGACCTCCCCCGATAGCCAGGACTGCTGATAAACGATGGAAAGTGGCTTGGCCAGCTCTTTCACCAGTTCTCGCAGTACCCACGGGTGCATCCCATCCATACCCATCGACTTACGTACATCTTAGTGCTGTAGCAGGTCGCCAACAATTTCCTCATGGTTTGTGAGGGCCACATTCTGATCCCCATCCCCTTCCACCAGCTCAGAGTACTGGGTATCCAGAGAAAACTAGTCTTGCCAGTAAAGACTGAGGCAAAGAAGGCATTAAGCACCTCAGCCTTTTCCTCATCTCTCATCACTAAGTGTCCCCCTGCATCCAGTAAAGGATGGAGATTCTCCTTAGTCCTCCTTTTTGTGTTAATGTATTTATAAAAACATTTTCTGTTATCTTTAACAGCAGTAGCCAGACTGAGCGCCAGATGAGGTTTGGCCTTTCTAATTTTGTCGCTACACATCCTTACAACATCCTTATAATCCTTCTGAGTGGCCTGCCCTCTTTTCCAAAGATCATAAACCCTCTTTTTTTTTTTTTTTTTTTTCCTCCCCTAAGCTAGCCACCGCTCTCTGGCCAGGCCAGTCATCTTCCACAGCAGCTTGTCCTTGGGCACGTAGGGACAGACCGCTCCTGAGCCTTTAAGATTTCCTTCTTGAGGAGTGCCCAGCCTTCCTGGACTCCTCTGCCCTTCAGAACTGCCTCCCAAGGGACTCTGCCAACCAGTGTCCTGAACAACTCAAGTCTGCCCTCCAGAAGTCCAAGACAGCAGTTCTACTGGTCCCCCTCCTGACTTCGCCAGGAATAGAGAACTCTACCATTTTGGGGTCAGTGTGCCCAAGACAGCTCCCAACCACCACATCTCCCACCAGTCCTTCTCTGTGAACAGAAGGTCCAGCGGGGCACCTTCCCTGTTAGGCTCACTAACCAGCTGCATCAGGAGACTTCCATGCTCTCTAGAAACCTCCTGGACTGCTTCCTCTGTGCTGTATTGCATGTCCAGGATATGTCTGGGAAGTTGAAGTCCCCCATGAGGACAAGAACTGACAGTTTTACAACTTTTGCCAGCTGTCTGTAGAATTCCTCATCTGTCTCGTCATCCTGGTTATGTGGTCTGTAACAGACCCCCATCAGCATGCCTGCCTTGTTGGCCTTCCCACCAATCCTAATTCACAGGGACTCAACCTTATCATTCCCAGTCTCAGCCTCAAGTTCCACAACATCAAAACACTCTCTAATACAGAGAGCCACACCACCACCCCTTCTGTGCTGCCTGTCCCTTCTGAAGAGCCTATAGCCAGTCATTGCAGCACTCCAGTTGTGGGAGTGGTCCCACCATGTTTCAGTGATGGCAACCAAGTCATAGCCTGCTGCACAATGTCTTCTAGCTCCTCCTGCTTGTTGCTCCTGCTGTGCACATTAGTGTAGATGCACTTCAGCTGGGCCATTGCCTGCTCCCCTGGCCCTGACATTGTTCTCCCTGGCTTCAAGACAGGTGGGACCCATCTGCAGTTAGCAGGCCAGGTGCCGAGTATAATGCCCCATGGTCAAAAAAGAACACAAAATTTCTGTGTTGGCACCAGCCTCTGAGCCACCTGTTTATCAGGTGGGCTTTCTGAGTCCTCTCTGTACCCCTCCCTAGCACTGTGGGGATGGAGGAAAGCATGACTTCTCTGCTTACAAACTCCCAGGTGCATACTTGAGGTCAAGTTAAGTTCCTTGTAATGGAATTGGGGTTTAGTTTATACAAAACCTATGGAATCCATGCAATTTGAGAGTGTAGTGCCCTTTTCCCCTATAAATTGTGGTTTTCTCCCTTTAACCGCTGCAGAGAACATACCCAATCCTTCTGGGAGTTGAGGTCCTATGATAAAAAAAAGCTTTTCCAAACTAGAAAGAATGCTGTACATGCAAGATTTTTGAATGCCACATGAATGGCTGCAGAAAATGGAGTAACTTCTGTATTACATACCAAATTCATAACAGGAATATTTGTTTCTCAACAGAGATTTATTTTTATTTGTCCACATTTACTGAACAAGGACAAAATGGGTAATTCATCAGGTTGAGTGGTTTTAAGTATAAAACGATTCTGAATGCAGTTAAAATTTATAGGATTGCTGAAATGTACTATTCCAGCTCCTTAAACAGGTCATGCAGGAATTATAAACAATGCTTTTTTATGACTGTTTATGAAATCCTCTCACAACCTGTTTATATCTTTTTTAAGTAACATTTTAATCACAAGGATTTGTGATCAGATTAGTGCGTTTCCTTTATAAGCTTTAGGTTGGGATGGCTTTTATTTCCGATATTAGATGTTATATAATGTCCCTCAATTTATTGTATAAGCTCTCACATCTGCTCAGGGGTAATAATATAATCCCTATAACTGTGAAGTCCTCTTCAGTTTTTATGCAGCAATAGTCTTGAAAACCTATCTATGTAGCTGTCAAAGCCACTCTTGTCAGATTCCAGAGTATGCCAGTTTAAATTGCATCCAGTGTTGTTTCGCATTTATCTACACTTCTGGTAATTTTTTGTATTTTTCCCTTGCAGACTGGTAACTTTTTTGGGGAAGTTGAAGGGGCTGTGATGAACAAATTACTAACAATGGGTTCCTTTAAGAGGTAAGAATTAAACTGATGCTCTATCTCTTATGAAATGTTGCAAAAACAAAATAAAACTAAACAAAACTGAAGTCATATAAAAGAAGGTCAAGATTGACAGCATGGCTGGATTCTCATTATGCCCTTTTTTTTCTATATGATCTTAGTGTAATTTGGTGCCTTGCATGTTAAAGAGTATTGGAGACAGCATACACGGAGTTTCTTGTTTATTGGACTGTGATGCTAAAATCGTGTGCCTCTCCTGTTGCCACTGTGCTCAAGTGGAAGTGGGGTTTGACCATATCTACTACTGAATGGTTTTAAATGGCTCTAGAGCAAATCATTGATGCAACATTAAACATCTAGAGTCGGAGATTGCTCAAACTGGGCAATGAAAAGTGCATTACTGTTATAAGAGCGTTCTGCCAGTAATTTTTCCTCACACATTAACTGACCTTTGAATATTGCTGTGGCTATTAATCTGGTGACAATATCATGATAACAATAAAAACTAATGGTGATCTGATGTCGTCCTTTGAAATAAAATATAAATCCTTGTGAAGAACATTTCCCTTTAACCTGTAACTCAGCACTGAAGTCTTCGTGGCTTTCGTATTGCTAAGAACTTACCCCTACCCTGGAAGTGCAGTCCATGTGCATAGTACTTTTCCCTTTTACTTTCTTGTGCATTTCTAGTATAAAGAGCTAACACATCACTGTTCCCATCAACCACTGAATTGAGTTATTGCATGTGAGGGTGTGTACAGAGGATCTCAAAACAGATGGTTGTGTGTTTCCTTCGTAAACCAGCTCTCTTAAAGGCAGAAAGCTTTCTGTGTGCATTAGAGGCAGAAAGCTTTTTCTCTGCGCATTATAGTTGAATACCACTCCCAGTAAATGACTGACCTGAAATGGAAAGATCTAGCACTCGCTGAATCATCCCAAATCCTAGTTCTCTGAGGGTGGCAGCTTTTGTGTGTTTAGCACTACATTCTTAACATATGCTGTAAAAGGAAGTGAAATAATACCTATTTATAGAGTGGGCTCTAGAATGAAAAGATCTGTTTATACATGAGATAAAGCATTTTATTTAATGCAAACAACAAATAAAAAGTACAGTTAAAATCAAAGGATAATGCTTTACTTTGTCCCACTTTGTTTTGTTCTGCCTAGCAAGACATTTCAAAAAAAATATCTACTGAACAATTGATGGTAGTAGGTACCATAGTTGAGGAAACAAAGGCTGCATGGCTCAAGTATTCCATCTAAATTGTGGTGGGTGCCAGCTTGGAGTGGACCATTGGCTTATGATTTTTCTGGTCTCGAGCTGTGAGGGAGTTACAGATAATGAAGCCACCAGCTCAGTGCAATGGAGCTGCATGCTAAATAAATGTAAACACAATAAGCCAATTATTTAAACACAATAAACTGGTCACTGCCAATCAGTTAAAAATGGGAGAGAATCAAAGTGGTGTAATTACACTAAATGAGCCACCTGCTTTTCCTGCTGTGCAGCAGATAGCTCAGTGCAGCAACAAAAAATACTGTTTTTGAGCTGTGGTAGATGAGGCCTTTATAATTAAATTATTCTATCAACATTAAGGAGGAATCTTTGCTACTCTAGTGAAAAATACTCAGACACATTTACCATATTTTTACTATATTTATTATGAGGATGTTATCTTTTTACCCTAATTTTTATTTTTATATGGAATAAGAAAAAAACTGTGAATAGTGCAGTGAACTGTGGCTGAATCTATTACCTGTTGATTTCCCCGAGGGCACAATATATATATGCATGCATTACCCTTGTCATTTCTGCTCTTACCATGAAGACAAAATCAGAGGCCAAGCTCTGATCTTTAGCCTTTTATTCTGATTTTCCAGAGCCATCCTTCCTCACAGATTGTTTCTTATATGGCATCTCCCATTCAGCAGCTGAATTAAACACCATTGCTCTGTTAGAACTGGTCTTGCTCCTTTGTAATTTGTTTTAGTAGAAGGTTCCACGCTGCCTGATCTTCTCTGCAGAAGGGTTTCCTGACATGCCCAGTAATTGTGGGGATGGGAGCCCTCTCTTCCTTTGGCACCATTGGTTAGCAGTGCAAATATGTGCTACTACCTCACTGGGTCATGCCTGCTTTCAGGCTCTCTGTCCACAAAAGGAATGAAATAACCTTTTGTGAGTTCTCTCAACTACCACTAATTTGGATGGATATAGAAGTTCTTTTTAGGATTGAGCTGGAAGTGTTAAACAAAAGGGGGTTGTTTGCTTCTCACTATATTTCTTTTCAACCTGCAGCAGGATGAAATTTAATTTTAGTGTTAGCTGTTTATTTTTTAAAGTGAACTTAAATACCTTCTTCCCTCCCTAATTTCTTTAAACCCAGTACTTCTTTTGAATACTATGTATGTACATATGTATGTATATTTTCTTAGTTTATGGGTTTTATATTTAGAGGAAAAAACAATATCAGTGTCTCCACAGCAACGTGACATGTTCTGTGATTTCATTTAGGAAAATTATGTTTATCTTTATACCCTGAATATTGCATACAATTAAATAGTTAAAATATAATTTAAATTCATTATTAAATAAAGATGTGCTTCTGGAAAAGTATCTGCTTCACATAACTCAGAAAAAAGATTCTTTATAGTTTCCTCAGCACTTTGTTTATGTAAAAACATTGGGGAAATAAAGATTCTACTGCTCGAACCATGAAAATCTAAAGAAAAAGTTTAGCATTAGGAAAAAAAATCAAGGGCCATCAAAGCAATGAGATCCCCAACAAAATGAAATTAATAAATCTGTAATAGAAAATTAAATGTATCTTGACTTGAAAACACTTTGATCCTTTCCAGAACAAGGAAAACTAATCAGTTCTATAAGGCAAATATGGAAGTAGCATCATTTCCTCTTAACATTTCTGTTTCCACTAGGCATCCTCTTGGCATCTGAAGATGCGTCTGTGCTTTGGTGTCTAGTCCTGTTTTCAGGATACAGTACTGAAATGGTGCACCTCTTAGTTTCATCTATTCCAGATGCTAGGCTCACTCTAACAAGTTCTTAATGCTTTGAGAGCTTTTCTCGTCTCTTACTTTTTCACCCTCTGTTCTTTTATCTTAACTCACATGCTTCCTAGTGAATAATACATGCTGTCTATGCCCTTATGGCACAGTACAGTCCAAATCCTTCACCTGTGTTCTCTAAATACATGCACACAGAGGCAGACTTTCATCTCCCTGTCTTGATTTGCTTTGTGTGCCAAAACTAACAAGTGTTTTGTCTCTGGGTTATAAGATTATACAAAAATTCAGAACTCTTTGTGAAGCTACTTGCAAGGAGCAAAACATTCTTAAAGCTAAATCATGAAAATGGTAAATGATCACCAGCAGGTTGCTGATTCCCACTGAGGCAGCACAGCTTCCAAATGAAGGATATTTTTCTGTTTAGTTTAGGCTACTTTATCTTACTTAAGCATTCATTTAAATTAGATATTCTTGAAATTTGGTGAAGGTGTTAAATGGACACATATTTAGAAATTGCATTTATTTTCATGTGAATTTTTACAGCGACTTATTTGACCTTTAGAAAATGTCATGACATTTGTTTTATATTAATTTGGCAATGTTTGGGAATGTAGATGTATACTTTGGAGAAGATCAGTGCTAGAGTGAAGGAACAATTCCAAATGGAGTTACAGGATTTGTAAGTGGATAAATGTAAGTGTAATGTTGCAGTTCTTAGATTATAAAAAATCTACATTTTAATCTAATCACACTATCTTTACCAGTGAATTTATTTAGTCAAAGTAAGTTCAGGATATAGCCCATGTTTAGAGTATGTAGAATCACAGAATCACAAAATGGTGTGGGTTAGAAAGAGCCTTTAAAGATCACCTAGTCCAACCCCTCGGCCATAGACACGAACATCTTTCACTAGGTTAGGTTGCTCAAAGACTCATCCAACCTAACTTTGAACATCTCCAATGGTAAAACAACATCTTGTCTGGGTAACCTGTTCAGTGTCTCAGCACCCTCATTGTGTAAAGCTACTGCCATATAGTCATTCCAAATCTTACCCTCTTTCAGTGTAAAACTGTTGCCTCTTGTCCCATCATTACATGCCCTGGTAAAAAAATTAATAAACTTGCTTTACAGTTTATTTTCACTCAAGCATTATTATTATCTGCTATATTAAATGTCACGTGCACTGCAGAGCATGTATGAGGTGTGCATCCTTATTCTTCAGTTGCTAGATGAGTAATATGTAATTATACTGCCTTGAAGAATCTTTCCATTTTCGTCAATGAAATAGCTGTCAGAAACACAACTATATAGCAGACTGTCTAGTACAGGTTTACAAGTAGGCCTTATTCCTAACTGCATGTTACCTGTAGGCAAAAAAATTATACATGTCATTGTGCTCTTGTCATCATTAATGATAAGGACCCAGACAAGAACCCCCATCCTGATGCGTGGATGTTTTCTGCTCCTATCTTGTCCTTCCAAAATCTAAAATTAATGTCTCAAAACTGAGTTTGTGCATAGTGAGAATTTAAATCTCTGTAAATATTACTACTGATTTTGTGAAATACATTAGTATTTTGGAACACTTTTACCCACCTAAGGAGAAACCTAGACATGTGCTATGTAAATGAATTGTTATTCTGTATGCTGCAAATGCATGTTGAGTTGTAGGTTTTGTACACTTTGCGTTTTGCAGCACTTCGGCAGTTAGGAATAACTGAATGTTAAAAGCAAAGATATGCAATGACAAATTTGTTTTCTCAAAGTGTTTTAGTTTATTTTTCATCATTTTATTGATTTCCTTGGTGAAAGGTATTAGTCTGACAGCTTCTGGATATTGATAATCTATCAGTAAAGGTGGGAGAGCTAGGACAGAAACAGCACAGGATTCCATACAATGTCCTGGTATCTCCCTACAAAAACCCTCTCTAAACTTAAGACACTAGTGTACTCTTCACATCATTCAATACTGTTATTCCTCCTCCTCCTTGCAAGAATATGAGACAGGCTGAATATCTTCTGTCTGAGTTAATGAAGTGAACTGTAATCTCTGGTAATCTTACGCAGAACACTGAGTAAACAGTAGTGTCAAAAATTAGGGCTTCATTTATTGTTTGCATCCTATGCTCTTTTTTGTGTGTGTGTGTGTGTGTGTTTGTTTGTTTGTTTTTTTAAGCATTTGTTCTTTTTTTAATATTCATTCCACGGTAAGAAGCTTATTATTCCTATGCATATGAACACCCTCCCTCCCCCCCAACTATCTTAAACTGATGACAAAATTTTATGCATTGAAGATCTTTCAGCTGTTATAATTGTCTGTAATGATATTTCACACTACCAAGCAGAAATCCGTAGTAATGCTGAAAATCTAGCTGAAGGAAATAGTGTACATCTGTTAGCACAGCCAGTACTGCTAGTAGGTCTCAGAAGCTTAATTTTCTTGAACCAGAATTGTATTTTATTGTAAGTACAATGCAAAGTACAAGACTGGAATTTACTGTATCAGAAAATTAACAATAAAAATGTTTTCACTAAAATGTACTTGGCTCCTGAAGTTACATACAATGGAGCTACACATTTCATTTTTGGAAAGTTATCTTTCATTAGTTCAAGATTATCACACATAGTCCATGTTTGTCCTATGGCTGACGTTGAAATCAATTGCTGTGTAGGCTTCAGTGATGAAGTGTGGAAATAGGAGCAGTTAGTAGCATGGTGATGTTAGAAAGTCCCAAGCATGTTGTTTGTAGCAAGAGAATAGATACGCCATGAAGTGGGAGCCATACACAGCATGGCACCCAGATGGTCTTAAAATTAGATTGTGGAAAGCAGGTTCACTTAACAATAGTCAGTTGAACAGGATACAGGTAGCTGCAAACAGTTATTTAAAACTGGAACACAATCACTTCAAAAAGGGTAATCTGGAAGCCTTTCTTTCTGCAACAGTGAATTAGGTCTGTCTGGATGAAGGGAAGCTTATTTTTAAAATCTTGAGAACATTAGCAAGAAAAAAACACTCTGGAAATGACATCTGAATACAGAAGCAACAGTGTCTTAGGCTACTGTTTTGACTACAGATACTGTAGTAGCCTTTACAAGGAATGGGGCTGGAAGGCTCATACCTTACTAGTATATTTACAAGAATAAAAACAAAACAAAGCAAAACTGTATTTGAATTTGTAAGTGCTTTGGAACCCATTTCTACTGAGCTTCATTACCATTCATAGAGACAGAGAATCCAGAATTGATTCAATATGTTGCAGTGTTCGGATTTCAACGTGATTATGGGCTTCATCTGCTGATCTTTGAAGCATAGTGTAAAATTCCTTTTTGTTTTTAGTGCAGAAGAATAAGGTCTTTATAAGATCATTGGGCAGTAATGCTTTCGTGGGTACATTTTGCACGTTCTGTATTATAGTATTTTGAGTGGTCTTTAGAAACTTTAAGATAGGTGTTGAGCCTGCCCGCTTGGAAAGTCACTGAGATGGGAATTCATGGTTCAAAAATCACAACTCTTTCCAGGATGTCTTCAATGTCTGTCATGTACTTTTCTAAAGATTTGATAAAGATTTGATAAAGATTTTGCTAAAGATTTTTATTTTTTTCTTCTGTAAATGTGGATACATTATCTATTTTCCAGGTTGTTCCTGAACCAGAATCTTCACATTGGCAACACCTTCAAATATATGTAGTAAAGCTAAGCTTGTATCATCCGCAGATGATATTAAAACATTTCCAAACAACAATTTTGTAGTGTTCCACAATGATTTTGAGATTTTTTCTTTTACAACTCTTCCTGTCTTCCATCACTGAAAATTTTAGTATTTTTTCCCTGTTAAATGAACTTTTATTTAACTACACATCTTTTAATGTTTTTCGTCTTCTTCCTCATAATACGATCCTAGATTGCTGTCTACTCCCTATAATATAGTAAGATAATATCCAAAAATTGCATGTTTATGTTAATATTGGACACAATTGTATTTCTGAGTACATATTTCAGTCCATTTATGACTCTTTATCTTTGAGCATTTAAAGCATTTATTACATTTTAATTTAACGCTAACAAGTATAAGTATGGGAGGAGAGGGGAGGCTTCTTCCGAATATTCAGCCTGAAGTTCAAAAAACATTCCAAATGGCACGCTGTAATAACATTTGATTAACACTTCTTAGCAGGATAATGAGTCCACAGATTGAACAAGCAGTTCTGATGTATGAAACTGAAAGCTGAGAAAATTATTGCATTTTCAAATACCAAATAAATGATCATCAAAGTTGTATTGAAAAACCTTTTACAAAGAATATAGGCAAAACTGATTATTCAACTTGTAACACTAAATATTGAATCAAGTAGGATGAGACCATATAATCCACATCCTTGATTACTTTGCAGAGAGCACATTAAAATCCTTAAACTATCCTTGTACATGCACTTAATCACTTGCCACCATCCCTAGGAGGTCCGTGTGGGCATGCAACATGGTCCTTAATTGTAGAGAAATAAAATAGTCATCCGAGACTGGAATGGCTGAGCTGTAGAGATTACCTTACAAGGGCTGCATTCTGACCAAGGGGGGAAAAAATAAAGGAAAAACATGGTAGGGAAAGTGGTGTATTACTGCATGCCATACAGGCAGCACAGCTTACACCATGTACTGCTCTGTTTGTCTTGGCAGATCTGTGTGCGCGGATCTGGCTGTGGGCGTGATTCTGCCAAAGATGGTCAGTGTTCAACTTACACCCATGTTTAGGTCTCTAGTTACGCGTTTGTCTACCATGTGCTTCTCTCTGCCAGTCCACAAAACAATGGCTTCCTAGCCATTTCTACTCTGAATATAAGAATGACTAATGTAAGCAGTGTGACCATGTACTAAATGCTTAGTTGAAGCTGCGTGATCCAATGTATTTAGATATTTTGCCTGTAAGCCAAAAGGAAAATATAGTGCATAATAAAGAAGCTTTTAGTGATGGTTGCTGTCACAAAATTAGATCAGAAAAATTATATACAGTTTCTACCACAATGGATTACAACATTCTATTGGTACAGGTTACAGCGTTTCATGGCATACAGTGCAGAATGCCTGATGGTGATGCATTTCACAATCTGGTTTTGGCAGCTTCTGGGGCATCCTTTCTGTGGCTGAATTTGTGTCTTCATTTAGACACAAGGCACACATTGCAAAATGCTGAAGTCCCATCTCATACATCTTTAAGACATCTATGTCCAGCCGTGATCCCTTGTCCCTTTGATGATGCAAAAGTCAAATTGATATGTTCAAATAAAGCTAGTAACATTTATATATTTACATTTGTTGAAACTTAGCAGCTTATTCTTTACATCTGCTACAGATGTTAAATGTTTTTTATGTGGATGGATGTAGTCTGTTAATTGTTCTATGGACAGACAGATCTACAGAAATAATCACAATTCCATATACTGTCTCTGAGTTCTGGATTTTACATTTAGATCTCTGAAGCGTGTCAATGATGAGTAAAATCGCAAGCAGAAAGAAATTTCCTGTTTACTATGCATCTGAGGAGGCTTCTAGCATATGTTGATTACAGCAGGTACCTGACATAGACTATTTTGCCCTCATGAAAAAAAATCCAAAAGTAAATCCATGCTGCTTCAATTGTCTATACCATGATTACGTGGAAATTCCACTTCTCTCTTTGGAAGCAATGTCATGATTTTACAAATTAGTTATGCACTGAGGTGCTCATAACTGCAGAAGTGTCATTTTGCCTTTACTGGAGTTTGAGTGGACTGTTGTGAGAAGCCCCTCAAATGCATAGGTTCTTTCACTTTCTGGGGCTATATGTACCGATCTCAGTCCAGAACCAATTGTTTAAGCATCATGTTGAATGTGTATTTTCCTCCTCCTTGCATTGTTTATCTCATTGTGCATTACACTATGTGTATCTTCCCTGTTTTCTCCCAGTTATGCTTTTGCTTTGTTCTGCAGTCTGATAAAATACTTAAAAAGTTTTCACACTGTTTCTTACCTTTATTCTCCTTCATGTGACATGGATTTTAATGATCCCTTATCCCTTTCCCTCTTCTCCTTGCTGTAGTTACTTTTTTTTTTTCCTGTCTACTTTGTGGGCAAACTGTTCCATATCATCATGTTTACTCCACTGTGTTTTCTCCTTTTAGTCAAGGAGTTTTCTGTTCTTCTCTGTAGAATTACACTTTATGACTACCAGGCCATGTGTAGAACAAACAAAGAGAGTAGCGACAGTGCCCATAACTTACTGAACGTAAGTACAGTGAATTTTCTGAGCACCTTTCCATGCAATCACCAAAGAAAATTGTTGCAAATATCTCATGGCCATTGTAAGTCCATTATTTTAATTTGGAATGTGTTTATTTTAGTACATACAAGGAATGGTTCATTATAAAAACAAACAAACAAACAAAAACAGTGTTGAGCATTTTCAAATTCAAGTATTTGTGCAGTCATTTTTACATATTTTTACACTGGATCCCCATTTCTGAGGTTCTGTCAGAATGCCCATTGTACCATGCAAGTCCTCCTTCTCAGGACTTTGTGAACAGCTAGAGTGTGCTTTGTATGGGTGGCTGGAATCATGCATGCCCCTTCTATATGTAAAGACATATACACATGCAAAAATGTAATTCAAATTTTAAATTGATTTTTTTTTTTAATATAAGAAAGGACAGGTTCATTGGCAAAGCATACGAGTCAATGATTTTTACATGTTATTTTTTTCCTAGTATTTAAATAAGATAACTTTTAAAGTCAAATTTCAATGATTGTTTAAATCCTTTTCTAAATCAGCTCTGAATACAAACCATGTCCCTTTGCAAGGCCTGATTAGAGTCAAGCTGGGTCTTGCAAGGGCAACACATCCTTCTTTCCAAACCATATGTCTAGTTACTAACTCCAAGGGCATTTTATAATCATTTGTATGTTTTACTGCTTACCATAGTAATCTATCATTTAGAACTGCCAGAGCATTAAATAAACTATATCTCTTGCATATTAAAAAGATTTTTTTAATAGCTGTTTTAGCATTAAAAATTATGTAAAGGCTGCAGCAAAATACTGTAGTAGTTTTACCAGTCTGGAAAAGTTACCTGATAGTATTTTTAAATCAACAGGGATCCAGCTAGAAAAAATAAGCCTATACTTAAATTGTTGAGGAAATATAAGAGTTCTGGCAACTTCCAAATATCTATAGACATATAGTTTCTATGGTTTGTTTAATAATCATTTGCACTTTGGGATGTTTTCATTTACATGACCCCATGTTTTTCAAATACCTGCAAAACTGGATTTATTGCACCTGCCAGTCTGTTATGTAGTAAAGCCTGAACTTAAAAAAAGATTGGTATAATAACAAGTACCAGGCTGTGCAATGAGACTTACACTGTTGATGAAATAGTACAGGATGCTGTGAATCACATTTGCATGAGAAATTGCAATATATCAAAATTGTTCGCAGCATCCTTCCATCCCAAGGCATGGAGTTTCAGCTCAGTTTGCAAGTATTCATGGCTTGTTCTTTGTTTATATTTTTTAAAGATGTACTAACTCTTCTTTTATACCTCAAGTGACTTTTGTAAGATTCAATGAGACAGATGGGCAGAGCTTTGGTTAGTTTCCTGTTTTTCTGTTGATTCAATCACTTCTAATAACCATGACTTCAGAGAAAGTACAAAGAGAACGTGCATTAAAACAGGTAGAGCTAGAGCCCCCAGAAGTATTATTATTATTTTTATTATATTTTTTTTTCTATTTTAATGCCACAGTTTTGCACATATAGATCAGGTTATTACGAAGCATTCAGTACATTTTCTACATAAGCAATGTGTTTGTTCACAAATATTTATAATTCCATTTGAGAATTATGGTTGTATAAATAGAGGAATAGATACACGGAGAAATCAAATAAAGTTCTAAAATTAATATTTTTCTTCATACTTTAAACAGTAGAGAAATGGAGCACAGGCATCAGAGACCGTGTGATGCTAAAGGAACTCAACATTCTCCCACAATTGTGGAAAGCAGGAGTCAGGGCTGGACCCCTGTATCTAGCATAGGTTTTTAGGCTATGTAACTAAAATGATAAATTAGAGATGGACAAGATTTACAGATCATTTGTTCCATTTCTTTACCGGTATGGGATTCCTTCTTAAAAGGTAACCAGTTACCTTGTTATTTAGCATAGTTTCTTGTTTAATATTTTCCAAGTTCTGGATAGGTCTCTGTAGAACCACTTTGTTCTTTGCTGAGAGAGAATAAATCCTATTGCGATTTTTGAGGCAACCGCCTTTGAGTGGGAAAGACTGTCTTAGTAAAATCACATTTCATGAGAATCACAGAATCACAGAATTTCTAGGTTGGAAGAGACCTCAAGATCATCAAGTCCAACCTCTGACCTAACACTAACAGTCCCCACTAAACCATATCCCTAAGCTCTACATCTAAACGTCTTTTAAAGACCTCCAGGGATGGTGACTCCACCACTTCCCTGGGCAGCCTGTTCCAATGTCTAACAACCCTTTCGGTAAAGAAGTTCTTCCTAACATCCAACCTAAAACTCCCCTGGCGCAACTTAAGCCCATTCCCCCTCGTCCTGCCACTAAAATTCCAAAACATTTACGCATTTTATATTCATTATATTGAAATCTATTATTTTCAGATACATTGAAAGAATTTTTTCATTTTCTCATGGCTTTCATATTAAGAGTAATAGCTTTTTAAATTCATAATATATTTTACATTAAATATATCATATTTATAAATAATAAATATTGTTTTCCACTCTATCACTTGGCATTATCAAAAGGAAAGTATGCAACAAAATTTTTAAATTATTGTGTGGGAAATTTCAAGTTTTCTGATCTGGAACAAAAATAAATAAGATATCCCACAGAGCTGATTTTTTCTTTTTTCCTCTACATCTCTAGGCAAGGCTTGTAGCTTTTTCATCTTTTCCTTTAAGACCTTAGTAGGTGAAACCTACATTCACCATAATAGGTGAAACCCTTGATAGTCTCAAGCTTTCTGCATTCTGCTAGTTTGCTCTTTCAACTTTTCATGCCAGTGAATGATGTTCATTGGCTTTGGGTGTAACAGCTCTGTACAGCTTCTGTGCCTTCTGAAAACTGTCACTGGCAGTTTACTGCCCTGCCAAAGGGCACTGCTTCTATAAGGTGCTCATTCAGCCAAGTAAAACATGATTTTAGACATCTGAGGAGTTCTGTTAAAGTCAGTATGACTGCTTGCATGTACTAAAATGCTCTGCTGGTATGGAATCTGAAAAATGAAACTGCCAATTTTTATGCAGCTGAGAGACCCTAACACAAATGTTTGAGAAGACGAGGTTCTCCTTTCCTGATGTCTGAAAACTGACTTTGCTCCCTGAGATTCTTTCATAAATAATTAATCTTCCCAATCTTTGTTACAATCCAGAAATCTTTGTTACAATCCAGAAAAATAGAGGGGGGAGAAAGAATCTTAAAAATTACTTACACTGCTTACAAGGGGGCTTTCAGTATGACACAGATGACTTTATTTAGGCAATTTCGAACTTCAGAAGCTTTTCCCAGTCTAATTAGACTGAGATAATGAATGGACATTTACATTAAAGAGAGGCAAGTCTGAACTACAGTCTGAGTAAAGCCCTTATTATCTACCAGAGCTGTTCCTCCAGCAATAGCCTGGGAAATAGGAACCTCTAGAGGTTAAATATTTAACAATCACTTGCAAAACTTTCCTCTTCCATCTGATAATCCGTCTGGCCAACCACATTAAAAGGAAATTTCATTACTATATATTTTAATATTCATTTTAATATTTTCTTTCATAAAGAGTTATTCTTTTTCTCATGCTATCCATGCATTTGAATATCCATAATATTGCTTTTATGTGAGTAATTCAGTTAAGATATAAATACTGCATATTTTGCCTTTTTATTAAATGAGTTGCTTCTCCTCAGCCTTATAATGCCTTCTTTGCTGCAGTAAAATGGATTATGACTGAGCTTGCCTTGTAAGTAAATTTTATCAAGAACTTCAGAAATATTTATACAAATTAATGAGTATTTATACTTTTGAATACTTAATGAACATTTGTACTTCTTGCCTTTTACATCTATTGTGCTGTTTTTCTTGTATTATTTTTAATTTAGTTTAATAGTATTTAATAGTTCTTGATGTTTGGCAGTCCAATTTAGCATTGTTAAAATCTGAAGAAACTCTAGCTATATGAATGTACAGTTGCACTTTTATTATGTTATTCATGGTCTTCACTTATATCTGTATGTCTTTGCTTAGTAAGTCTGGCAGATTGAGATTCACAAACTAAATTTGTTATTGTGGTTGCTGTTAATTTTAACATAAATGCGTGGCTGTTTGTAATGTTGCTTGTGTGGTCTGTTGTCAATATAGCAAACTGTTAGAGTGATTCATTGTGGTGTTTGTCATTTAATGAATTTCTGTAAGATAGACCCTTCACAGCATATGCCAGATAAGGTGTACTCTGTAGATTATATTGATTTTTTTAAAAAAATCTTGTCTAATTTTTCTAGCAATTTAAGTTAATACATAATGAGCCTTGCCTTTAAGAGAGTTTGACTGAGAAATCACAGAGAAATATCATATGAGAAAGAAGCCTTAATGCATTTTGTTATTAATCTGTTCATTTTATTATTGTATTTACCAGAGAGCAGAGTTGCAGATTGAAGTGAATTTTATCTACATTGAAATAGATTTATTTTTTTTTCTTGTAGTCATTTTGTTTTAATTGCAAATTAAATGATCTTTCTTCAGAATTTGTGATAAGAGTTAAGGAGAATTAACTGGCCAGAATACAGAGATTGATCTTACATGCAGCTTTCAAAGTAAATATCAGGAAAAGAAATCATGTTAAAATCAGACTGATGCAAGCCATAACAGCTTCAAAAATGTTAAGAAACCCTGTGATTACAGATACTGTTGTTTCATGTACTTATGATAAACTGGATGTTGGTTTTACATTCTTTACACTCACACTAACTGACAGACTGGTATGTTTCAGTCCATGCTTCAGAGTAAATTGCAGTATTTTTAGTGGGGAAAATGCATTCTCTACACATCTAGTTAAAGCTGGAAAGACAATGGTTAATCACTCTTTGCCAGTCCTAGAAATAAAAAGAGTTTTATTATTTTATTATTTATTATTTTAAATCCCAATGTAATGCTAGGAATTATTTTATGTGTACTCCTGTATGGTAGCCAGGACAGTTATAAACTTATGACAGTCAAAATACCACTGCATGCTAAAGAACAGCTTTCAGTAATGTTCAACAGTAAAAATGCTGTATGCTGCTGTGCACTGAGAATTTTAATGGAGACCAGATAAGAATAAGAATGCTGCTAAGTAGTAGGTTAATCTGTGATTTATTGATGAATTTCAGAATGAATTCTCAGTGGTAAAGTACAACACAGTGAAAACACAAGAATAGCAGAAGTTGATTACCCCAGACATACACTAGCCACATGAATTCCAGTTCTAAATTAACTTTTATTTAGAATAGGATTAATGGTATCAAACTACAGGCAATTTAGTGTTTTGAAAATATTCTGTGGGATAATTTGAACAATCTAATAATTTCTGTAGGTTCCTTGTGGAGTTTAATCTATGCAGTTGGTGGCACTCTGATCTAACAGCAAAAGGTAAGTGTAATATATATATATAATTTAGATGTCAATAATTTTTTAGAATAAATAACAGACTTCTGTTAAAATTGGTTTCTCTCTCATTTCATCCTTTTCTTTTTTTTAATGTTTTCCAAAATATAAGATAACTAAGGTATTTGAATAACCAGAGTGCTTGTGTGTGCTCTAGAAATACAGTACACTACTATAATAGAAAAGTTAAAATAGTAAATAATGATTTTTTTTCTACAGTGTTTCCCTTCGTTCCAAAGCAATCTTTATGAATAAAGCAATTACACTTGCCTTTTTCTGATTATACTATTTATTTTTTCCTGGGGCTATTATGACATGTATGAAGTTCTTGTGCTGGAAAATACAATTTCAAATAAATTCCAAAGGAACATGGTCATTTCAGTATAATTTCATAAGGAGATAGGTTTTAAAACTTAAGATAGTGACTTTTTACACTTTTATTTTTAAACAAGAGGTTAAAATATGTATTTTTAATCTTCCTAATCAAAATAGACATTTTAAACAAAAAAAAAATCTAGATTTATAAAAATTCAGTTTACTCCAAACAATATTTTTAAATGTTGAGGCCTCATCTGAAATGATAATGATATTTTAGCCATAAATAATAAATCTTATCCTAAGGAATGGAAGTTTTGAATTTCAGCTGCCTCTTATATTTTAGCAGACTTTTTATGACATTTTGGAAGTGTTGCTCAAAAGTAAGGTGCTAATTTGCAACAATACCATTCAATTGGCTACTTCATAAGCCAATTGTGCAGCATGCCCTTGACTGGTATAATGATTTAAAGTGAATTCTTCAGCTTCGTATTTGCAGATTTCTATATTCCTCAACAAGGCAGGAGATAAAATTGTTAATTTAGATTTTAATTCTTATTTACACTGACTGGATACTAGGCTGTCTTTATGCCAGAATAAGATCCTGAAAAAAGTTAGAAGAAGTTAGACTGTGGGGAAAATGGAACACCTTGATGCCCTGGAATATTCTGGTGTCCTCTATAGTAATAAGATGTTGGAACTCTTCTAGAAAATTAGAATAATAAAAATATATAGATATTATATATAAATATACACTATATATATAAACTGTCCTAAGAGCAACTGGACAGTATGGCAGTAAGTGGCAGAGCACTCGTCAGCTTCTGCCTAATATGTTTTAAATGCTGTGTAGGGGGAAAGGGAGGCTGAGATGGGTGTCTGCTGGAGGTGAAGATTTGATAAGAGCCTTCTGGAAATTTACATGCATCGACTTAGTGTAGTGTTTCCCATGCTGATGGAAACTCCATACTGCATTGCAAAGCTGAAGCCATTTCTTCTGGTACATGAACAGTCTGTTGTAGATTGGATGCACATATACAAACACCTCTATGAGAACCAGATAGGCACCATTTGCTTTTTGGGCTGCTTCATAATCAGTAGTTTCTACATGAGTCTTCTAAAAACCATCAGTAACTTTCCAATGATGTCCCTAAAGGTGATGAAAAAATGTCTGACACTTATGTCTGTGAAAGACGCTAAAGTTTGCTGTGCTAGCCCCAGAAAAGGCAGAACTGTCCCTTACATCTGAAGAAGAATGGCAGTTATGCCAGTCTTAGAGCTTGGTGCTTGTATAACAGTTAAAAAGTAGCCTGAGTAGGAAATGGGTAACTTTTTTCAATGTTTTTTACAAGTGTACTGTACATATATGCTGTGATATATCCTGACATGAATATCCAATGGCAGTTGCATTGTATGCTAGGGAAAACATCCTTTAAGGGCAGCATCCCTCTTTGCCTCATAAAAATACATGTCTGTTTAGAGCACTACACATGAAAATTCAAGAGCATCCCCACACAGCTGCAAATTTATCAAACTCCAGTAGGAAAAGCACTCCTGAATTTTATGTTGCTACAAGTGAGAGTAGACCCAAAATTACAGATGAGGTAAATTTTGGTCATTAGCAATACAGAAAGAGAAAAGAAGAGAAAGGGAGAAGGTACAGTAGAACTAGTCAGATAATTTTTACAAAAATACTAGCTTGTTAAAGTTACTTCCATAATGGAAACATCAGAAATAACAAAACTTTTCTGACCAGCTTTAGTACTTTTCTTGAGGTATTATGTGGGGGAATGTTTATTTTAATTATACACAAAAATAACAGTTCAGAAATGTGCATCCTAGTGCTTGATTGCAGATGTGGTTTTGGTCATTCCCCTGTCACTGTGTTACAGATACACCACTGGCTCTCAAACAGATTGTCTCGAATGGAAGATCTGTGGAGTCCCAGAGCCTGTTTAGTGTAATCTATTTTTGTCATACTTGGTCTTGTTTTCTCA
Source organism: Oxyura jamaicensis (assembly GCF_011077185.1). NCBI lineage: Eukaryota > Metazoa > Chordata > Aves > Anseriformes > Anatidae > Oxyura > Oxyura jamaicensis. The sequence continues at coordinate 1,093,191 of NC_048904.1, read as the reverse complement.
CTTAGCAATTAGTTTAAGATAGCCTTAACATTTGTGCTGATATGCAAGTGTGTTAAGGAAGACTAAAGGGTTGGAGAGGAAAAAGAAAGGGAATGAGAGAGAGAGATTGCCCAACAGATACATCAGCGTGAGAGTCAGAAGAGCTGCCTTCAGTTCCCAGCTCTGCTGCTGTCCTGTAGTTTGACCTTGAGCCAGTCACACTGTTTCCTTGTACATTGATTTCCCAAGCTTTAAGGCATAAATAGTGTCACTTCCTTCTCCCTTGCACTGTTTCGGCAAAAGGGCTTTGGATGAAAAGCATTATGGAGCCTTTATTATTACTATTTTAGGAAGCAGATTACAAGCATTAGTTCTGGGTAAGGTAAGCTTCTGTCCCCTACCCACAGAGTTATTTTAACTGCTGAAAGTCTCTAAAGATTCCCAAGTAGTAATCCAAAAAAAGTATTTTGGCTCCATTAATATCTACTAAAATTTAGTTATCAAATACTTGTAAACACCCATAGTTAAAGAGTTAGTGATTCATAGCATCACTGAAATAAAAACAACAGTAAGTCCATCCCAAGTCCCCAAGTCCACAGGGAAATAATAAAAAACTTGTGCATAAATATGAAAAAAAAAAAAAAAGGCTGGCAAAGGCTAAAATATGAATAACTACTTTAACAGTTATGTGTTACTAAATTACATTCTATGGATAAACTTTTTTTTTTTTTTTTTTTTTTTTTCTCTCTTTTAATTGAAAAAATAGTGTTATGCACTGCCTAGGAAATCTCACAGGGTGGCAGAAGCTGAGTAACATTTCTGTTCTCTGTGAGCTCTGTAATACAGCATCTCATCTTGTTCAGAATTTTGTGTGCTGTTCTTCCCATGTTAACATCAAGATATATATATATATTTTGTATGCCTATAGCACAGAGACTGAAGCAAACCCTAGAGCCCTGTGATACTGAATATCCAGCTTTTGTTTCTGAACGCACTATAAAGGAGACCACAGGGAATATTGCTTGCGATGACTGTTTCAAGTAAGCTCTTTCAATTTTTTTTTATACAACTGTTTGTGACACAGCAGTAAAACTGAATTATCCAAGGTTATGTTAAAGAATGTACATGTTATTCTTTATCTTAAATAATGACCTCTGTCAGGGTGTCATTTCTCTTATTCTAGGGGTCATTTAGAAGTTTGATACTCTTAAATTAAAGCAGTGCCCGCTGTTTTCTTTTAAAAATGTAAAACCAGTAGAGACTTTTGCTAATTTCAAAGAATAGTGAAGTCTTCTCCTGGAAACAAGCAGCATTCCAAGGGCAAGTTCTGCAAAGGTTTAGATACAGAGAATGTTGTACTGTTAGCTCTCCTACACAGGAAGGAAACCCTGGATAGGTTACAAGTTCCCCTGTGGTACGGTGAGATCTGGTTGTTTTGCTCGCATGCCAAACATATTGCCTGCTTAGAACTGTTAGGCTGAAAGAGTGGGAGAGGATTAAACCTATCCTGCAAACTTTCATTGCAGGGAAGCTAAGTTAGTAGCAACAAATCTCATGTGTCAGTGCTGTAACCTTGTCAGTTCTGCCAGTGCTACTGTAAATTCACTCCTCAGAGGGTTAAAAGAAGAGATATTTACAGTAATAATTTGTCTATTAATATAAATGTTCAGAAGAATTTATAAATCAAAAATTGTTACAACTTTCCCCTTCCAGACTAAATCAACATGCAATTAGCAAACAAAGGTGAAAACTTCTTCTCTTTGAAGTTAATAGGAATGCTTCTGGATTTGCTCCTAAATTTTCTCTTCAATATCTTGTTTTAGAACAGGAAATAAGAGTAAGTAGATCGGAGACATATTTTAAGTGCTAATAGTCACTTTTAATTTGCTGCTGAACAACTTCTAATTAAAAGGAAATTATTAATGTCTCATGTGAATAATTCTTCTTATATGGGCTTGTGAGATAGAAGCACAAGTGCTTTGTAAATTGATCCGAGGAAACCCTTTAAGTGCAACAATAGATACCACTAACTGAAAAAGGACAAACTCAACAAAATCAAGCTATGACTTTTCCACTTGACATACCAAATACAATGTATATTACTCTGCTATGGATGCTTGTGCCAGCTTTATAGAGTTCAAGCAGCTTTGTGATCATTTAATGGGGGATTACTGAGAAGTTGTGTAACAAATTATCATATCTTTCATGATTAAATATTGCAAACAGTCATGTCTCCATGAAAAGAAGATTAATTTGACAAGATCAGGTTTTCTCAAAGGAATGCAGATTTCAGTCTGTCTTCTTAGGTAACTTCAGGTCAAAGGAAATAACTTTCAAAAATAACACAATTCTGAAATGCTTGGACAGTGCTGAGTTGGAAACTGCGTTTAGTGAAAATTATAGTATTTCAAAAATAATGCACTAAGATCTTTTTCATAGAAAACATTTTGTGTTCCACAGTGGAAAAAAAAAGAAAAAAAAAGAAAAAAAAAAGAAAAAAAAAAAAAAAGAAAACCCTGTAAGTTACAACCTGATCTTAAGGCACCCATTATTTTTCTCCACAAGCAATGACAAAACCTAAAGAAGTAATCCAGAATAACTGTTAGATTCTCATGGGAAAGTTCTTCATTAAAGTGTTTACCCATTGTCATTAACAATCTACAAATTGGATCTAAGATTGCAGACTGCATTAGATTCCAAATATTTTTGTTGTAACCCCGGACACTTTCCTGCAGAACAGCTAAGGAATTTGACCCAAAAGTCCTTTGTAGATCTACAGCTTCTGACCCAGTTTTCTGTTTTGTGGCCTCAGTATCAATAAATATTTTTACAAGCAAGTGTATTGCTTAATACTTGTAATTTAAGAATGATGATCTCAATGACTCAAAATTAGGGTTCAGCTTTATATGCAGAGTCTTAAACTGATGCTGTGTTCTGCACATCGTCTATTGCATTCTGGGGGCTCAATTCAGATCCCATTGAGACAGTGAAATTATTTTATGTGCCCTCTTTGGATTGTGTTATAGATTAATCTGTTTATGATGTATACTTGCAAATCTTGATTGCAAATAGAAGAAGAGGTATGTAAATATTTAGCTGAATATGCATGCACTCTAATATTGCAGGCTTACCATTTTGTTTCAAGGACACTCTAGAAAAATCAGTATTCTGTGAACAGGTTTGCAACCAAAAGTTGTGCAGATACTCTGCTGCCAGGAAGTTTGTGTCACAAGTTACTTGTTCAAGTCACTGTCTTTCTTTCCTACGGTGTCAGGCACAGTAGAGCCCTTGTAAGGAGTATAAAAGCAGTTGCATAGTAGAAGTGAAAATGATGACTGCTGTTAATTGAAACCATATAATGTTACTTAGATAAGACATTTTGGAGTACAAATACTATGTTATTGCTAACAAAATAACAGTCGTAGTCAACAAGGTCACATGGTAAGAGTCAAAGGCTCAGTCTGATTCAGTACTGGATGTGCTGTTACTGGTCTTGTAGGAATACTCTACACTTCACAGTGCTTAATTGAAGGGGAATAGTTACCAACTGTAGTTATGAAAACTAAACCTTGTTCATATAAATGTTTCCAATCCTAACATTTCATGATGGGTGCTTAGACTTAAAATATCCTTAAAAATAAATCACACTCAGTAAAAAGGACTACATGTTAATTACTTCATAAATAGCTGGCTCACCTTTGCAAGCCATCTCTGAAAACTTATTCAGGCAATGGAAGAGAACCTATAAACTGAAGTGGACTTAGGTCAGGCACTAAATATATACAGACATATAAAATATACTCTGTATATGTAAACTTATCTCTTACTAGCAGAAAATAAATACTACTTTGAGATAATTTACAATGTTTAAAACTGATTTTCGAAAATATAGGTTTTATTAAGAAAGCAGGAGCCTAAAAGAAAATAAGAATTAAAGTAAGAATGTCATTAGGGTCAGGGTTTGGCTGTCCAACCCTGTAATTTTTTGTTATTCAATATCCCAACTATTATTAAATTAATCTGTTATTTAAACAGCAATCAAAAACAAGTCAAGCCACATTTTCTAAGCACTGTCAACAAAAAAACTAGGATTCTTTAAAAATCTGAAATGCTTTCATGTTTTCCAGTAAGCTATTCCCTTTTATAGGAAAGGAAGAAAAAAAAAAAAAAAAAGGGGGGGGGGGGGGCGGGGGGAAATACAGAAGCATATCAGAAAACTCGGATGATAGACTGTTAAATGTTCCATGGCAGCTTCAGTACTGGGAACAGTTAATTGCCAAGGAGAAATTCTTTTTTATCAGTGTTGACTGGCACTCTTTGTTGAGTCAGAAAGATGCTAATGCCAAAGACACTTGGTGTAGGTTTTAAAGATGTTCTGCTGTTCAGAGCTGTGGTTTTGATTAGGCATTAGATTTGAACTCTTTGGCTAAATAAGCATCTCAATGCTTTTGCAGTGTTGTGAGGTATTGCCCCAATATGTTCGCCAATTTTTAATGCAAGTATGTCAACCAACATTCTCCAGCGGCTCTCACTGGTTACATGACCAGTTTTTGCCTTTTGCTACTCTCAGTGTTGCAGAGTTTAGCTGATGATATTTAAAAACCACTAAAAATTTTGTGTTGTTTTAAATTAGAATTGATAATGGATGTTATGATTTCTGACCAGTGAAAGATGCCAGATATTTTTAGTATATCTATTCATCCATTTTTAGAACAAACAGGAAGGAAAACAAACAAACAAACAAACAAAACATTTTTTCTCATTACAAATCTAATATTCACATGAAAATTCTGATATTTTTGTTCAGTTTCATTCATTTTTATAAATACCATTAATTTTATCATTAACTCAGGCAGCTATGAGTGGGGGTATAGATCATCTGTAAACACAGCAATTTACTCATCAAAATACTCGATGGACTTAAATATTAAGTATGTATTAGAATTTCAAAGTTAAATTGAGTGCGTGGTTGCCAAATTTGCATGTGTAACTCTAGAAACTATGGATATAGAAATCAGGCAGCAGTTGCAAAGTCAGATGTTTAAAAATCTGCCCTTTTAACCTCTCTTCATGTGTGATAATATACTGGACTTCAGTGCAATTCAAGAATCTGGCCATATATCCATTGACCCCAAAACCAAAGCCCCCTTCTATTTCAGTTGCAGTAATTGTGGTTGCACAAGGTGAATACCATAAACTTGAAGAAGTAATTTTTTTCCTAGTTGATTCTTTGTGCACAGACTTAAAACACAAAGAGTAAATACCAGAAAGGTATATGCTCACTAGGCAAGCAAGGAAATATGTAGCTACAATCATCCTAACTCAGGGAAAGACTCTTGCACTTGTCTTAATTCTGCAAGATGAAAAGTATTTCCTTTACTATGTTGAATACTTCATGAAAATTAATTGTTCAATTAATAGGAATTGCTCAGTTGATTAAACATTGTCCCATGTTCTTTATATTTGGCCCATTGCATTGTTAGTAAGCAGACAATTATCTGACAGGGAAGATCATCAATAAAACATTACTTCTCTTGCTTTCTTTAGAGGCTGAGCATTGTGTTCTGTTCATTGTCAATAAGAAGAGATAAATGATGGTGGAATTATAGTTCATGATGACGCTGAACACTTTGTGTAGATTTCTAATGGCAAATTTAAGACTTGTCCACTGATTGCACTTATTTAGCAGTAACAGATAAATAACAATGCAAATTAGATTCCAATTGTTCAGGGCATGAGTATATTAGTGCCTGGAATAGTGCAATCTGTAGACATTAAAATGGTAATGGTTTTTAAAAAACAATTAATCTTGAGCTATGCAATCATTTGCTAAAATGTTTCTGCATTTGTTGTTCAGTAGAAGCTTGCCAGACTGCTGTACTTGATCATGTTTAAAATGTGTAAATAAATATGCAGTTCAATTTCCCATGAAATAAATAATCATTTGCCTTTTCAGATGTAGTTAGTTTATTTCTAAACAGATCAGCTTGCCATATAAAACAAGCAAAGCATCAAGGGCCAATTTCTTCTCATTCGGAGCTCTATATACATGCATCAGAATATCCCTGTAGATTTCCTGGAGTAGTTTGGGCAGTAAATTATTATCAGTCTTCTAGAAGACATTTTAGGTTGTATTCATTTTACCATGTCTGTCTTATATGACCCTGAAGCTGAAGCAAATGTTCCCTATATTTCACCGTACTTTATTTTTAGACTGTGTGTTTTATATGGCTGTTTTTTCAGCAACCATGTCAAGTGCACATGTGATACCATTCAAATAAATGGTTTTGACCTATGCCCATGCTGAGCCAAAGGTATGCTATAGTCACACTGGTGATCTTGACGTTGGTGGGCAGATTTTAATCTCAGAGCGCTTTACTTATATGTTCACTGAAGTCAAGTAGCATCTTAAAGGGAAACAGCATTCCACATACTTCAGTAGTTAACTCCTGAAGTCTCAAGAATCAAAATTTTGTCTATGGAGTCATCTTGCGCCTCTGTTTTGAAATCAGGATGTTCCAGACTTTCAGAATATTTATCAATGTTAGAAAGTGTTTGGAACAACATTAGTAACATTAGTATTGGAAGAACCTTGTAGTAACCAGAGCCCCCAAACTCCAGGAGACCCCCAATGATCAGTTTCTGCTCTTCTCTTAAAAAAAAATTAATACAGTATCAAATTATGCAATCTGGTCTAGTGGACTTGTTTACTAAAGATTTTTAAACTTAGTGTAAAATCCTATATCATGTTACCAACACATCTCCAATAGTATGCTGACAAATTTCCTCTTTATTCCAAAAGCAACAGTGATTATACTGTTTATCATGCAGGTGCAATTTAAAGTCACCTTATGGGTAATTTTATCTTTACCCTTGATAATGTATATTTTGAATGACCAGTTCAGGAAACACTGTAAATTACTATTTTCATTTCAGAAAATAGGTTTATGAAATAATAGGACATGATATCCATGTTATCAGGAAGGTCTGTGCCTGACAATCATGAGTTTAATAATCCTTTGGACAGTTGTCAACACTTTTTTTTTTTTTTTTTTTTTTTTTTAAGACAAAGTTTTTAAATATTTCTTCTTTGTTTTGGACCCTTTTTTAATGTGTTAGTTGAATTCAGTGTTATAGCCATATACACTGAATAGCACCTAGCATTAGAGATAGCTTTTCATTATTATTCTCAATTTCTGTTTATATCAAAGTTTTCCGAAAGGAATTAAAACCTTGGAGTTTGCTTGTCTAGGTGACAAAGCCATGCACATCTTTATTTGCTAATTCAGACTCTGTCTCTCCATTTGTTTGGCATTGTAGCGGTCATGAAAAATCTAGAGAATAAAAAAAATCACTATGGATCAAATGATAAAAAGTACATTTAATGTAAAAATAATAATAATAATTAACCAGAGTAATCTTTTTTTCAAACATCATTTTGATGGTAAGGAATATATACTGAATGAAATGGGGATTCCACAGAAAGTAGAGAAAGATGAGGAAATGTACACTGGTCTTTTCTTGCAGTTCTGTACAACTTTTTCGTTAGGAAACTTCATAGCACTGACAATGTAGTCCATCTGTAAGTACTATAAAATCTTGGAGATGTGTTGGGCAGCTTCCTAGCAATTCAGTCCATTGATGTTTTCATCTCCTATGAAGAAAGAATGAGAAAGCTGGGAATGTTCAGCCTAAAGAAAAGGTGGCTCTGGGGGGACCTCACTGTAGCTTTTCAATTTATTATTATTATTTTTTTTTAAAGATAGCAATTTTTTGCTTGGGCAAATATGACAAGAGGGAATGGGGAGATTTTAATTAAATATTAGGTGGATATTCTTCACTCAGAGAGTGGTGAGGCACAGGAACAGGTTGCCTAGAGACGCTGTGGATGCCCTGTCCCTGAAGGTGTTCAAGGCCAGGTTGGATGAGGCCCTTGGCAGCGTGATCTATTGGATGGTGTCCCTGCCCATTGCAGAGGGGTTGGAACTAGATGATCTTTAAAGTCCCTTTCAACCCAACCTGTTCTATGATTCTATGATGATTCATTAGTTTCACTGTAGGGTTGTTTTATTTTGTTTTCTGACAAGTAGGATGAGTTGTGCTCCACCTCTTAGCTCCCCAGTTGCCCACTTATATCTTCCAAATAGCCCACAGCTGAACTGCTTGAGAAGTTTACACAGAAAATTTAAGTGTGGGAAGGTGGTGATCTCCACTCATTCAGTGTTCATAGTTAAGCTCAGTAGTGCTGTAAAATGTAAATATTACCACTGCTTAAAACTTAACATAATTTTACACTTTAAACAAGCCATAATAAATATTAACCAAATGATAGATAGTAGCTGACACAGTGAAAGGATGCTTTTTAATGTCAAGAGATTTAAATTGTTATATGAATATCATAATATATTCAGCTGAGTAGTAATATACATATCAAAAATTGTTTGGAACAGGAAAACATATTAAAATTGGAAGACACTGAAGTGAAGTTTTAAAGCCAGGCATACTTGTGAAGAATTGCTAATAGTAAGAAACTCATTTCAGTTTATAATATATCAACAATATAATACAGCCTGACTGATGACAAACAACACAAATATGACTTAGGCATCTGTACATTTAACACTTCTCTTTATAAAGAACTTTGGAGTTTAAAAGATATTTAATAACCTTTGAGTTTGAAAAACAACATGAATCTTCATATTTGCATGCCATGCAGGGGACATTTATATTTCCATAAATAATATCAGTGTTTTCAATAGCTGTGGAGATGATGACATGAATTGTACTTAATTCTTTCAGATGTTGTATTCTCATTCGTTAGTAAAGTTTATATCTACAGAAATTAACAACATCCTTGCACAGCACATTGTGGACACATACAATGAACATTTTAGTTCTATATTTTATTACAGTTTTTTTTTTTTTTTTTTTTTGGTATTGCCTTTTTTTTGGATAGATCTGTTCTTACTTGTTCCTGGGGGGCTGACTAGATGATCTCTCAAGGCTCCTACCAATCCCTAACCTGTGATTCTCTGATTGTGCCACCCTAGGTGCTGATGTAGGGATAGTCTGTATTGATTGACATTGTAGTTTTCCTATGGATGTAATCTTACTCAAAATAGCATCAGAATTTCTTACTCCTGTTTATATACAAGTAGAAATGATCAATGAACAAATATTTAAATACCTGTGAATAAATAGTATTTAATTATCATTGATGTCATAATAGTCTATATTCCTAGAATTCCTGTTCTCCTAGTAGCTCAACAAAGAGTCTCTGTCTAAAAACAGTTCCAGAAATCTTTACATTGATGTGTTTATTCTTTGAAAAATAGACTTAGGAACAAGTTCAAAAAAATGCAATGCAGTTGGTATCACATAGCTTTGTTATCATAGTTATACTGATTATAAATGTTAAAAAACCTGATAGAGATTTGTCAACCTAAAACTAAAATAAATCAAATAAGCACTACTTATGTATTTGTGGCTTTCTAATCTTTATACTGTAATCGGGCTCACTGTATAATATAACAATACTGACACAATAACTGTTAGGCTGTTTAGGCAGGTGGCTTGTTGACGAACTATACAAATTGCTTCTTTGCTAGAGTTAGATCAGCTTTGTAGAGTAGACCTAAATAGTAGTTAGCCCTCATGCAATTCAGAACTGACTTTTACAATGTCATGTGATATCTGTGAGCCTTCCTAAATCAGAGGAAATCAACTAGCTTCTTAATATTTAAATTATATTTAGAATTTAGCTAAGACATAATCTAAATTTTTTTAAAAACATCTGAGATTTCTCTTGTTACAAACCCCAGCTACCTGAGTAGGGCTCAAATGCTAAAAACACACATTGACTTTTATAGAACTGCATCTCTCTGTCTTCTGCTAACCTGTGACCAATGTCAAAAAGCAACGCCTGAGTTTTAAGATCCCTCTGACACATGGTTTTATGCCCATTACTGTATCCCTTCTGTTTTTTGTTGTAAGCAGTTTATCATAGAATTGGGTACTCACTGACTAGGGAGACCCAGTTATGCCACAGTCTCAAAAGAGTGCTCAAATTTGTTCAGGAACATCAGCCTTGACTAACATTTAGCATTTGTGGGATTGCTGAGCTTGATTTCTTTGGACAAGTTTTGCATTCCACTTTAACTCTAGTGATCCAAAATTCTCCATAATCTTACATCCTCATAAGGGTGGGCATCTGGACTAGAAATCCTCAGTACACAAAGTACTTTTTTATTTCAAATTCTATATACCCCAAACTTTTGTATGTCTGTAAAGTTTCTAAGCTGTGTTTGGTAAGGTATTATTATCTGAGCTGTAGATTTATGAGAAAGCATTCTCTGATTGATAATGAGAGACAGAGGGCACTTCTGGGGTTTACTGTATCAAACAAAGCAGTTCCCAACCATGCAACAGCTTTCCAAGGTTCCAGAACTTCGGCAGGCACAGGGACAGTGAGGATGATATTGTTCTTTTAAGTCCTTGAATCTAAACTTTGTTTTAAGTAGGTACATTTATACTGACACCAAATTGTGCTAGTCAGTGAGGCCATATGTGGTAGCAATGTATTACTTGCATGGGGTCATGGTACAGGCCTGAGGGGTCATGTTACAGGCCTGAGAGTGAGAGCTTATCTGTGTCTTTTTATATGAGAGAATATGAGCTGTTTTTTCATATGTTTTTTTTATATGAGCTGCTTTTTCATATAGTTTAACTTCACTAAGAAATGTTATTATTGGAATATATATTATTTTTACAAATTGCTTTAAAGATACTCCATTTTCTACCATCATTTATTTGGAAGAAAACAAACAAACAAACAAACCAACCAAAAAACCAACCAACCAACCAAACAAACAAACAGAAAACAAGTAGCCCAATTTAGGATTGTGATACATTGACATTTCATTCATTCATTTAAAAATGCGATAAGTGAGAGAAATGTGGGTTAGAAATGTAGCCAGCAGCCTGGAAAGCACATGATAGGAGTTGGGTAAAGTACAGCAGATATCTGCACTTCAGTTGAATAGTTAAAGTTTGTTCCAGACCATTAGGGTTGAACATTTGCAACCAACAGTTATGTTAGGAACAGATATTTGAGTGCAGAGTGCACAACATTTTCCGTTTACTATACCCTGGTGGTGGTATGTTTTTTCTTCCTCTAAAAAATAGGAAAGATCAAATTTGACAGATATGAAATGTAATCCCAAAGTAAAAACTAATCTTAATCCAAAATAGTCAAACTTCTATAATTCATGTTTGCACTCAAAAAAATACAATGAAAGGCCTGGAGGGAAGTGGCCAAATTTACATAGATGTTCAGGCATCAGAGCTTCCAGTGGAGACTGAGTTGAATACCATAGCCATGTTTTGTAGGATTCTTCTTCGTGGGCAAAACAACTGCTAGCTAAAAGGTCTCTTTTTTATTACCTCCTAAAAAATATATATATATATATATATATATATATATATATATATACATATAATGGATCTTTTTTCCTTGAATCAGGGTGTTAAATCTTATGATCATGAAATCAAATATGAATCTAAACAGCTATTTAAATGTTTATAGAATTAAAATCCTGCCTGAACTGTGTGTTTATTGCAACCATGTACTTGACTGCATAGCTAGCATCTGTCATCACGACCATGGAAATAATAGCAGCTTATTTTTGTAAAATTAAAAAAAAAATAAAAAAATAAAAAAAAGTAGCTGTAAAATATGTCATATAGATCATAGTAATTCTTAGTCCTGAAGATACATGGTTTAAAGCAAAGCACAACAGTGCAGTGTTTCCGTGATAAAGCAAGAATTAAGTTTTAACTAGAAACACACAGCACTTTAAAGCACTTTGTCTTTAAATAAATTGAATTGCTCTTAATATTGGTGCCATACTCAAATCATCTCCAACCTCAAAGAAATATCTTCCATTCTGCAGGATAAGGGAAAGATATTTTCTCTAAATTTTTAGTTCCTCAAGCATAACCTTGTCCTGTATCTTCAGAGTTCCACATTACTTGTTATTCATTTTGTCCCCTCAAAACACTTTGCAACCTTTGCTGTCTGAAGAAGGGGGAAATGGATCTGAAAGCCAGATACTGATGAATGCTACTTAGAGGTTTACTGTCACTCTTTGTCATTGAAATATGTCTTGTAGCAGTGTCACTGGCCAACAGCTAGTGGTTGTGAACCAGGAAAAAGAAAATAGTTCAGTGCAGGTGACCAATAAGTGATGGCATTTGGGATGCCCAGTCTGAATAGTATAATATGACTATGTCCTCTCTACAAGCTGTCTGGCTCACTATCAGTCCCATATAAAATATGCTGCACTCAACATATTCTTAAGATTAGGTGTGTCTGGGGCTATGTAAATGGCTGCTTATTAATAGGGAAACCTCAGGTCTGTGTTTAGTTTGCATTCTGTCCAAAAATGAATGCCAGTAGACAAAGAAATGGATTAGTTCTTCTGTGTGGAAATACAGAGGCTAATCTGTTTAACAGTGATATCGATTTCCTTTAATAGCAGATGTTATAGTCAAATACTAGAAAGTAAACAACTTAAACATTATGTTAGCTTAGATGAATAAGACTGCTCTCTACAACTACCTGAAAGGAAGGTGTGGGGAGCTGGAGGTCAGACTCTTCTCGCATAGGACTAGAGGGAATGGCCCCAAGTTGTGCCAGGGGAGATTCAGGTTAGAAATTAGGAGACATTTCTTCTCAGAAAGAGCAGTCAGGCATTGGAACGGGTTGCCCAGGGAGGTGGAGTCATCGTCCCTGGGGGTGTTCAAGGAAAAGTTGGACATGGTGCTTAGGGACGATGATTTGGTGGGTGATATTGGTAGTAAGGGGATGGCTGGTCCAGACAGTCTTGGAGGTCTTTTCCAACATTGATGATTCTATGAACCATCGTAGTCTGTGGAAGGAACAATACATTTTATGTAATGTTTATGTTATATGAAAACTTTAATATATACAAACAAGATGAAGAGACTCAAGTTTAAAAAACAAACAAACAAAAAACAATAACAGGTTTTAATGTAGTTTGATAGATTTTTTAGAACAGGTGTTGTGGTCTGCATTTAGCTCTAGGCATCAAATTTCACTGAGTTTGGATGCTTTTCCCTACAGGGTCACTATTCTGCCATTTAAGAGAAAGGAAGACAGGCAGAGGATTACTCAGATCACCAAAGACAAGCTCCTGGTCTGAATTATCTTTGAATAGTCTGTGTCTGCAGAATTAGTAGGCACCTAAGTTACATGAGCAAGGGTAGCCATTTTGACTGCCCTCCAAGATGTGTATTACAGTCCTTCTATTAAAGCTTCAAAATTCTAGGCTATCTAAAGAAATTAGAAATAACTGGTTCCCTGTGGGAAGAGTCATTCAGCCACCAGGCACATATAGTGTTGAAGCCTTAGAGAATGCAATAAGAACTCACTTCTTAAAAGCATGCTTTATTATCATGCCCGCATAAGCATGACTTTAGAAAATATAATTATGAATGCAGTGAGACCTGAATTCCAAATTTTCTGTGTTTTATTCCACAACGGAAAAATGATTCTGAAGGAACAGATTTAATAAATAGTTGCATACAAAACCATTACTATTTCCAGGTAAAGCATGAAGCTGATTTTTTTCCAAATCATTTTGAATGATATTTGTGCAGATGTTTTTATATGGTCTGATACAGAAATAAGTTAGAAAGGGACAGATAAGGGGTGTGCAACATGAGAAAAGTGTTATCAAATGCTCTGACTCAAAATCTTTCTTCTCTGCTCTTAGTTTTTCTTGGTTAACAAAACAGTTTGGCATGACTAGATTTTCTTTCTACCCCTTTCAAGTATTAAATTTCTTCCTTCCTCACCTTCCCTTTGACAGCAAAGTGAAGAAGCAGTTTGTGTTCAGGCCTATTTTGAACCTCTGGACCAGCACTTTAAATAAACCAAGCCAGTTCCTCAGTGGATGAAAGATGGAGCAGAAATAATTAGCAAGGTTCTTAATGACTCAGTGTGACTTCAACATAACAGGAACCACAACTGCTTATTACATTTTATATATGGAGACATATGCAAGGCTTTTTCTATGCTATGACTATCAAACGATGACGATACTGTTGTAAAGGAAAAAGGTTCAAAACAAAAGATTTACATTGCTTAACTTAAAAAGAGCTTTTAAACCAAACATTCTCCATCAATAGTAAACATAGGCATTAAACATTTCTTATGTTTTTTTAAACCAGCAACAAAGCTTGATAGAAATCTTTACTTTCTCACTGATAGTTCGCTTCCATATTGCCAGTGACACAAAGGACAGCCTCAGCCAGCAGGTGTTCAGAAATGCTTATTGTAATATAAACTTTAGAGACTCACAGAGGAGCTTACTTAAAAGGCAAGGCAATTTTCATTAGTTTGTCAGCAACTTTATTTCCCACTGCAGTCATGCAAGCTGCTTTGCTAGAAACTCTTCTCCCTCGCAGCTAAATCTTGGTGTACACAATGAAACATTTTGGTGGAATATTTCAGTATTTAAAATATTTTGTTCTGACTGTGTTTATGCACCTTTTGTTCCCTGTTCAGTTCCTGAGACTTACTGGCATGTACATTCACACAAAATTAGCTTCAAAGATGCATGTGCATGTCACCATGGAAACTAAATGTTGAACTCAAAAAGAAGACCCACTGCTGGGATGACTGTGGGCTTTCCCCAGCTTGGGCATGGAAGCAGTGCCAGGTGAATTATCTGAATAGTCACAGAGCAACTGCAGAGGTTAATGACTGGCAGAAACGTTTTTGCTGATGACCTAGTGAGGGTAAGAATACCTTGAAATAATCTTAAATTGCAGCAGCTGAAAGAAGTATAAATTGTTTGTGCACATTCTATTAATAGAAAAGAAAGCTAAATTGGACTTTTTTTTTTTTTTTTTTTTCTAATTATTTGCTCAACATAACCTTTGCCATCAGTACTCTGTCTTCACTTGATGATACCTTAATCCTTTGCCTGTGAACACACAAGTCAATGACTGGTGAGGACATGCATTTGGATTCACAACTTCAGTTCAAGATCACATTCAATAATTGTAAAAGAGAAAACATTAATTTACTACTTGTGGAAGTTAATGCTCTCTTTTGAATTTACTTCTAATATGGTCAATAGTTGTTCCATTTTGCAAGTTAAGATGGATTTGCCCTATGGAATATAACTGCTGCAGCAAGCCAGAAGTTTCATATTTTTATGGCTGTTTATCTGACAGTCACATATTCCTTGGCAGTTACCATAAGGCTAGGCACCTTACAAACATTTGTAATAGATAAACAGACTATACATTTATTACATTTATAACAATTTATAACAATATTCATATTTATAACAATATTCAGTGTTTAGTAAATGGAACCAGTGTAAATTGTAGATGTCTATCATGTAGTTCCAAAAATACAAAGTTTTTTTTTTTTTTTTTTTTTTGACTCAATATATTGCTCATTGCAGCTTCTTTAATTGATAATTTCCATAAATGCAGGCATATATAGAGTAACCCAAATTACCATGTCTAGCAAAATTTTCTGTAGAACTTCATTCCTACTAACCTTCATAGCTTTTAACCATTTTGTCGGAGAATCCATGTAATCATCTACTCAACATCAAATTCCATAGTGCAAACTTTCTTCTGGGTTATTTTTTTTTATTATTATTATTTTTCCCCCCTTTCTTCTTTGGGGAAGGAGTAGCCTATATTGTACAGTCCTTATGCCATGCTACAGAGGTGGCTGAAAGAAGAAATAAAATGTGAAATGTGTCCACCTTTTGTGAAATGCCACCTTTAACGCTGGCTGCATGGTACATGGTTTCTCACAGGCTTCCCTTGGGGGGCACAAAAAGGGGTTATTACAAAAGCACTTTGAGCCAGACATACATTAGGTACAATGGAAGAGTGGTTATTCCCCATTCCTCAAAGAAGAATGAATCATTTAGTAAACGGCTAATTGTGACAATGTTATTTGTCTTTTAGGTACTTTTCTTTAGTTTTAAAGATTCAATAAATATAAGTTTCTGAATGCTCAAAATCCAAATGAAATGAAATTGCCTTTTTTTTTTTTTTTTTTTTTCTCCTGTCCTTTGGGGTTTGATTTATTCACAACTGTTTTGTGAGATTCATGCAGTACAGTTTTGGTGTTACTGTCTGTTAAATATTTTCCCTCCTTTCCTTTTATTGGCCCCATTTCTCCCACACACAAATCCACAAAGCCACAGATGCTCCATTACAATGATGTCAGTCTTGCTACATGCTCCAGCTGTTTGGTAGGTACATTTATAAAGTTCAGCTTCTTACATTGTACCTTAAATGTATATTTCATGTATAAACATAAAACTAACATATTGCAGATCACTCTAAGTGTAACTTTAATGGAGGTTTAGTAAGTTTAAAAAATATCAAAAAGTGTTTAATCTTTCAGTTGGCAACATTTTTATAGTAGGTTTTCCAATTATTTTTTTCTGAAGCTGGGTTCAAATATTCCCCACCCCTTCCACTATTTTGTCTTCTGTGATTTTTGGAAAATGCAGGGAGTTATTTTAGTAAGACAATATGTATTTTAAATAAAGATGTCTGAGGAAAAATATGTTTCTCTCCACATCATCTTGGTTCTCAAACCCTCACTTAAGGTTCTGTGCATTTACTAGCGTACCACACTGAAAAACACATAATTCCTGGAACTGATTTCAACAATACTCAGTATTGCAGATATTCTGTAAATATGATATAGAAATTCTGACATAAGATTGATATATATATATTTATAAAGAAATGGCTCTAAGTCTTAAAGCCTTTCTTTGTATCATGTCCTGAATTTCAAAGAAAGGTTTAAACAGTGCCTACTTGGCTCTTCCTCCACCCTTTCTCTTTGGTACATGCTTAAGAATTCAGCTTATTGAAAATATGTGGATCATTGAGTTGTGCCCACAGGTTCCTTCCCTGGTCTCCCCTGGATGCTTTCCTTCTCACAAGCAATGCCTTTATTTCACTCACACCTTTTGAATTGCATACTTTGTCTTAATTTTAATGTGGTGCTGAGTTATCACCGTATTTGTACCATATAGTCGTCATCATTCTAAAATAAATCTCCCCACTTAGGAAGATTTTGAGGTTTAATCTCTGATTTGTTGTCTCAGTAATAAAATGACTCTCAAGAGGCCAGATGAAAGCTGAGATCTTTCTCAATAGTTCAAGTAGCTACATGCAAGGTCCAGAGTGAATAAACCCCTAATGTGATTGTAGAGGCTAAAGAAGGGACCAGGAGTTATTGCCATCTGGCTACAGAAGATTTACTTATTTATGCAGATTGGTTTCATGTGTACTTAAAAATTCCAGAGCATAAATAGATAGCTAAGTATTCATTATGTAGCAAAGATTCAGTATTAAAGGAAGAAAAAAAAATGATAAACTCCTTGGTAATTCACTTGTGTCCCAGTTCAGGGTGACAGGCATTAGCATATCAGCAGTATAAGCCTATCCGTTCTGCTACACATCTGCTAAGCATCATGAACATCTCAAAATGTGCAGCCATATTCTATGACCTGAGGAAAGCATTGCCCAAGGCCCTCTACTTCTACAAGGTGTAGAGATTAAGTATGATTATATATAAATTATAAAGTTGATGATGTTTGTGACGGTAATACGGGTGTTGTTGAGAAGTTCAAAATACTTTAACAAAACTTGTTGCTAAGAAATACAGAATATTGCCATTAATTGCTTTCTTTTTTATATGTAGGTCTTTTGTCATCCAGCAAATCCCAAGCAGCAATCTTTTTATGGTGGTAGTAGACAACGAATGCTTCTGTGATTCTGTCCCGCCGATTACCATGGCTCCTATAGAAATAAGGTATATCCTTTTATTGCCAAGTTGGGAAGAAGAGATTCAAGATGCAAGTATTGAAAAATTTCTTCTTAAATAAAACTTGCATTACATGACTTAAGAATCTCAAAGAATGCATCATTCGCCATTATAAAGTGCTGGGGCTGTAATTCACATTTTTAGATATTTAGGATAATCAATGCAAATTAAGAAATACACTAACATCTTTAAGTATTGTAAGGTCACAGTCTGCTTTTTTAGATAGCTGAACATCTTCCATGTTAGGCAATAAGGATGTAAGTTCCTTCTGAGCTGTTGGTATTAGAACTTATGAAACTCCTAACAGTATAGACTTTTTAAAAAAATATATTTTACAGTTGTACTGGAGCATTGAAAATGTTTCAGAATGCTGCTTTCCATAAGTATGAAAATTTAGTAAAGTAAATATATCACTTGTATTTTTAGTTGCCATTCTTTTTATTCTGTGCTGTTCCATATATTTCCGGATTTGCTTTGTTTCTTAAGATGGAATTTATCAAACATAGTGTGCTTTTATTGCAGTTATATTATTGAAAGATAGGTGAACAGTGTAAGTGCAAATGATACTGTCTAAGCAATGGATCACTGAGGCACTTAGAATTACCTTATTTTTCTTACGTTGACCACACATTTCTCCTTGGATATTTGAGAGGGAAAAGGAGGGAGCTAAAAGAATTGAACTATATACATTTCAAAACACTCAGATGAACTCAGGGCATTTAAATGCAGTGCTCAGAAGATTTCTCCTTAACTACATTGTACATAACGAATCTCTTAAATGCGAACGTTTAAAATCTCAGAAGATAAGAAGACGGCCAGAATCTTGTCATGGATTTCACCCTGAAGTAAGTTTTTGCTTCTTTCTTTTGGCCTCTGGTAGATGTTTTATTTCTTTGAAAAAACAAATAGGAGAGGTGTCTTCTAAGATAAAACATCAGGAAATATTCAGAACACTAGAACACGTTACTAAGGGAAGTGAGTGACATTGTAAGTGCAGAAAAAAAAATAATAGTACTCCTATAGATATTGTCTTGACTTGCTGCTTTTGTAGACTGTTTTATATCATATAATAGAAAGTGGTAGGATGTAAGCACAGACTGGCAGAGCACAGACTGGCAGCTAGGAATATTTGAGAGTTCATTCCGCCTCAGGCACTTGACGGCATGATTCCTCATTAGAGATGGTTGGGAACTTCGTGCTGTTAATGTTTTTTTCGGTGACTAACTTCACTATATCAACTGTCGTGGTATAGTCATTACATTTACGCATAATATTGCTTGGGAGGGGTCACTGCACATATTTATTAGCCTGTGTTCTCCACAATACTCATTTGTCTAGCAGCAAGAAGATAGAGACCTGGACATGATTACAGTCATTTGTACAGCATATGTTCATAGACACCAATTTTACTCTAGAGTAACTATTTAGTGCCTTTGGTGTTGTAATGGAATGTAGAATGAGACCTAAAATACGGCATGAAGGTCATCATGTAATTCTTGTTGATCCTGCACAGTTTCAGTCTATAACCTAAACGTGCTCAAATGAAAATATACACCTGTATTACTTTCTAAGTGTATTTATTTCATGGGTTTCATTTTGTTGGTAGTATCTTCTTTTGCCTCTGTAGTTTGATAAATGCTCATATATCACAATTTAGTGTAATGGCTTGTATTTTTTTTTCCTTTTTTTTTTTTTTTTTTTTTTTTTTTCTCTTTAGGAAAATGCAAGAGAATGTGGTGGTGTCCCAGGCCTCAGTGCTAAACCTCCTTTTGTTCTTCTTCCTCTGCTGTTGACAATTTTCTCAAGGTGACATTGACTGATGTGTTCAGTTGGCATGCTAATACATGGATAAACTGGGAACTGGGAAATGGTGCAACACAGAGGACATGAAATATAGTCAGAGCATCAGCATTTCATGATTTTAAACTGTTGGTGATATAAATTCTTAAAGATACGCTGAAAAAAAAGATTTATCTTTTTACTTTGCTAGTCATGCAGATGTGAATTTGGCATATGGTAGTCATGATTCATAAAAAAAAAAGGACTTGGTAGACAGACAGAGGTGACCATTGCTTTGTCCCATTGAAAATAATTTAAAAGTGTGTACTTTTTCAATAAAGTATATTAAAATCACAGTTTCAGAGTGCATTCTAAGTCCAGTAATGTATTTGTTCCATTAATTAGTAATGGGAAGAAAATAAACTAAGTCAAAGATATTTTCTTATGCTCTTAGACTATTTCTGAAAAGATTCAGAGAAGAAAATGAGTTAGCTTTTATAATAAGGGAGAATAGCTTTTATTAACAAGTCAACAAAACATATGTGCATATATGAAGCTGAGCAGGTAATGTGTTGATTTATAGTGAAGTTTTGCTTTCTGGAAATAGCTATAAAACATCTCAGTCACATTTAGAAAGTGAGCCAAAGCCCGATTAAAGCCTTTTCCCTAACTTGGACAAGCTTTATATCAGAGTGTTTGATTTGCTTGCAGATGACAAATTTAAATACTTTTCATCTGTTACAATTTGTGGGAAGATACATAAAGTAAGCTATATGAAAGGATGATACTGTTGTGTTAGTGTTCTGGCCTATAGACAGCATGTCAGCTAGGACAAATTCCTCCTGAGGAAATTCGTAAGTAGAGAAAGTTTGACTTAACAACACGTCTGCATCAGCAGAACTCATTATGGTTTTCACTGAGAATTCATTGAGGCTCACCCTCAGTGGGCAAAGATCAAGACCAATATTTCTTAATTCTAGGCCTTACATTCTTCTGTGTAAGGGAAATAAGATAAAGAAAATAAGTTTTTGGAGTCCTTTAAAGCTCTATACAAAGAGGGCTATTTATCCTACCCTTAGTATAATGAATTCCCTCTTGCAGTTAGTAGTAATGTCCCTGTTATGGGCATGTTTGTTGAGGATTTTTATTTTTCAAGCATGTTTTAATCTCTCAGTTTATCTTTGTATTTTTATATGAAGTAGAGTACTATCAAGAGAATAACCTTGCTCTACCATAACCTTCTAACAGTATAATACATTAGATACAAAATAAAATGCTGGAAGACTGCATTTTCCTATCTGGGAGCAAGAATACTTCTACCATTGGATAATAACTAAACCTATTTGCTATGTATCCTATGTGAGAATAGGGAGCTAAAGCTGATGGCTCATGGGGCTTTGTCTTAAACATGACTATGCAGGTTGTAAGAGGAAAACTAGTAAAATAAAATTTTCACTTAAATGCACCTTACATAGGTTCAAATGCACTGGTTCTTTCTCTGGTTCCAAAACCAAACAGATCTTTGAAATCTTTTTTTTTTTTTTTCTCACCATTTTTTTTGGTTAAGAGTATTTTCCTCCAGACCTCTCTGTCCTTCCTTGTTGGACTCACAGTCACTCACCAAGGGAATAATTTTCCAGCTAACATTCAGTCAATCTGTCGTCCTAGTGGCATGCTCTGTTTACTAAGGTAGTTGGGGATTCAAGGCATTTTCTGCACTTGGACAGACACAGATATTGTGCAGTTCTTTGCTTTGTTTTTCTATGAGCACCAGTCCCCCGTACTCTCCAAAATCAATCCCAATCCTTTTTTATAAAGTATTTTAGTTTCTGATTTTCATTATGGTTTTCCAGAATGCACAACATTAGAGCCTCATAATGCTTTTGTATGCGATGTTTGTTTTTTCTCAGTGCAAATTAATTGGGAAATGCTTATAAACCAGGTCTTTTTTCCTTGTTTGTTAGTAGAAAGTGGAAAAATAAACAACAACACCTTTTCATTAGAGGCTTAGAAAAGCTCTGCATGAAAATGCTTGTTCTGTCTATGTACAAATCATTATTGCTCTTACAAAGAGAAGAAATACATGAAAGGAGAAAATTGACTTCTACTGAACCATGATGAAAGCACCTAATAACAATTCATTGTTAATTTTGGAAAGGGTAGACTGTTTTGTAATTAGAAAGGAGCCAGGGAGTAACAAGAGACATTAAAATATGACAGTGTAAATTAATATTGTTAAAGATATTAGAATATGCATGTATAAATGAGTATTGCTCAGAAGAACTGACAGTTCATTCTCATGTATTAAGACAAACTTATATAGGCATAATGTACTGGTGTTAAAAAAAAAAAAAAAAAAAAAAAGCAGTTGCTGTGTAAACAGAATAATCCAAATAAGTGTAAAAGCATATTTAATGAGTTGTCATTTTTTTGCTAATTAATACATCTTTTTAATTTTATGTTCATTCTTGTAGAACTTTGTGATGTAAGTTAAATTCAGCTTTGTAAAGCCAGTGGTTTAGGAGAAACAGAGTTTTCACCTTGGGTTCAGATTTATGAATCCTTGCCTGTTCAGGTCCTCCTCTTCAATTGAGTAGGTTGAATCAATGACAGTTGGGTTGCTTTTTCTGAATTGCAACCATCAATCATGAGTGCATGAAACAGTAGACTGTTGATAATGCTGTGAGATCTCTAATCATTTGAACTAATTGGCAGTATCTATACTGGTAAATTAAATGTGTCTGGAAACATTTGGGGGCATTGAGGCCAACTGGCTCAGAGTGGCATATGTATATGCTAGTGAGATCTCTTTGCCTCCATATCAGAGTAGCTGCAATACAAACTGCCGATGTCCAAATGCAGAAACAACGACTATGAGTTTTATGGGACAGAGTTAACTGACACAGGCTGAAAGCATGCCAAGAGCTATTCGAAACAGTTTTTCAGAAAAGCTGATCTTATTCTAATGCATAGGAATGTTTCCGACTCCTTAGTTTACCAGTCTGCACGTCATCATTAGCTCTGAAACATGGAGAAAGTGTGAAGATACAGTGAAGTGGCTATGTGCTGTCATATCATAGCCTGTAGCAGGTCATAGAAGGTGGGAATAAATTGCATAACCTCACTAATCTTAATCATAACCTCACTAATCCACTAATGCAATTTAATTTAAATCCTAAAAATGTCCTGCAAGGTCTGATCCAAAGCCCAATGTAGTGAATAGAAAGACACAGATGTGTATATATGTATATACATATTTACAAATATATGCATATATATAAACTACATGCATTTTTAATAAACAGGAACTTAAGACATCATCCATAGTTCTTATCTCCCTAAATCCGAGATCAAATCCAAGTAGAACCAGAAGAACTGTACAATATGTTTCTACCCAGCAAGAGGCATAGCTGAAAGTTTCAGCTTCCGCAGGGCTTGGATTCATTTTTTCTTCTTATTATTATTTTATTTTATTTTATTTTTCTGTTTTTGGTAATGGCATTGTGGCATTGATTTTCAATTTACTAACCACAGCTGCCTTGTTTTCCTTTAATCTTGATACAACAAAAGCTGTCTGGGAGCTCAGAACCAGGCATGGACACACCATTTTTTAATGGCTTTGTGTGGGAAAACTGTCTGCCCATAACTGTCAGTGCTGCAAACATGCCTTTAAAATCCTGTAAGCCAGAGAGCCTCAGGCAGGTCTTTGCAGCTGTGCTATCTCTTCTCAATGTTTCTGTGACACTGAGACTGCCTGACCCACTGCATTTTGCTGCCAGGGCTGATTCTGCCATATATATGCTAGGCAAAGCAGGTGGTTGCCTAGAGCAAGAAGATATTAAAAGCAGCAGTGATTGTTTCATTGTGTAAATGGCTTCAAGAGACTGCTTCAGTTCTCTTCTGATAGCAATAGCACCAGAACAAGGTATTGGCCCTTTGGGTTCAGAAGGCAAGATAGAAGTTTGACTCAGAAGGTTTAAGGTTAGAACAAGGCACTTATTTCCAATTGTCTCCTGAGCTCTTTCTGGCCTCCAACAACTTTTGCATACTGGCACTTTCTGTGCCTCACAAATTCCCACTCATGCAACTTTAAAGTAAATAGGCATTCACAATTGGAAAGTTTTCCAGAGAAGAGTGCTTCAAAATCTCGCGACTGTAGAAAATATTAAGTTTACTTGGTTTTCCTACTTGATTATTCTATTCCCTGAGCTGTCCAAGCTACTTCCATTACTGTTTTTTTTTTTGTTTGTTTGTTTGTTTGTTTTTTTCTTCTTGTCCAAGTTCTTCCCCATGGTTCTGAAGTTTTCAAGTAAGTATTTAGCTGGCTTATTTTTTATCTGTTTTACAAGAATGTGCTCTTTCTGATAGGCCCGGCTCTCCCATGTACCTACTAAGAGTGAGACATATGGTTCCCATATACAGCATCTACAGAAGATCTCACTGGAGTTTCTCTCTTAAAGCCCAGTCTGAAGGCAGTTTTCTTTTCGTCTCATCTTTAGCTTTTGGCCATTAAGCTCAGATCCTATTTCTGCCAATATAATATATATACATATATATATATATATATTTTCTATAGCTCTTTGGGAGGATTTAGCTCATCTTCCAAAGTCGGTTCTATG
Source organism: Oxyura jamaicensis (assembly GCF_011077185.1). Lineage (NCBI taxonomy): Eukaryota > Metazoa > Chordata > Aves > Anseriformes > Anatidae > Oxyura > Oxyura jamaicensis. The sequence goes on along the minus strand of NC_048904.1, from coordinate 1,068,912 downwards.
TTTCTTCCCTATGGTTCTTTTGAAGCTGGATGTTATAACTTGGATATACTAAATCATATTGTGTTTTCTTGTGATGTTCTGAGTGAAGAGAGATGTTTCCAATGCTTTCAGACTTTTTTTTGCTCCTTCTTCCCATAGTAACTGGTCAATGAAGTGAATGTTATTTTACTGTCTGTAATTCCAGTATAAATTATTTTAAAAGTTCTGCCTAGCAGATGCTTTGAAGAATTTCAAAGCACATTGTTAATCTGGGAAGAACCCAGTGACTTTCCCATTGACATTGATAGGTTCAGAGGTGGAGTAAGAGGTGCTTTGCATTATAGTTGACTTAGATCTGCCTTAGACAGTAAACAAAGCTATATTACCCTTCAGTATTAACAAAATGTATGCAGTGTAGTTTAAAACAAAAAAATATATCATTCATAATATTTGTTAAATGTTAGATGATTTTTTAAATGCTTAATAATCAGTTTTAAGAATTAGATGTGATTGTAACTGAAATGAGTATAAACAAGGTGTGCTCTTTCATTTTTTCTTTAACATCTCTCATAGTATTGCATTACCAGGTTACAGATATTTAGAACATCTAATCACTGAGGCTTCCTATAGTTCTTTAATTTAAAAAGAAGAAAAAAAAAAAAAAAAAAAAAAGACACCCCTAAGCAAACAGAGAAAAGTAATTAAAGGATGGTAATTACATTTTTAATGGTTTTCTCCTAAGTGTGTAAGTGGCCTTATTAGGGAGCAACCAGTAGATCTGTGAACTGATCCATCCACCCAAGTGCTGAGATGCTGAAACCTTCAGAGGACAATTTCCATTTCAACACTGTTGAACAGATTTGATTGCTCATTGTTTTGGCAGAAAGAACCAGGTAACTGTGTTTATGCCAAGTTACCCTATAACATCTCCCCAAGTGTGAAAAGCTCACTTTTTCTGTCCTCAGTTTCTGTCTATCAGTTTCTGGCAGCATATGGGAGTGCCTTGTCTAAACACAGATTTGTATCTATTTCTCCGCAAGTTTGACAAAACAGCATTAAAAAAAATCTATGCCGTATCAAGATAAGTGACATAAAAGCTGCTGCATTCCTTTTAATAATATTTTAACTATTAATTGAAAGTCCTTTTTTTGTTTACATTAAATGGAATTTAGGCTGAATCTCCAGTTAGTCATGTCAGGGCACTGCAGAATCCAAGATGCTTATTGAAGAGTTTATTCAGGAATGGTTATCTCCTACTGAGTTCTTTTATCAAAGATAAAAAAGCTCCTTTTATAAGGAGTTGACAGTTATTCGGGCCTCTGTAAGATCAAACTCTCAAAAGCTTTTTTTTTTTTTTTTTTTTTTTTTTTTTTTTTTTTCCAGATGTGGTCTTGAACTGCACTTAAATATGTTTAAAACAGCCTTGTAAGAGACACTGACAATTCCGAGTCAAATTTGAACCTTAACACCAGAAGTTCAAGTAGTTAATGCTGGTTTTGTTTGACTATGTTAGGATTTAGTTTGCAACTTTAACACACTGGGTATTTCACTTACAGGAGAAAGGGAAGATCAGATTTCAGTTCATAGCAAGAAGTGTTTTGAATCAACTATTTAAATGTCTTAGGTAAAGTGCTAAGTGCTTAGCTGAGAATAGCTAGTTGGGAGTAGTTGGGATAGCTGAACTAATCAAGAATGCTTTTGGCAGACATGCAAATGTGCAGATGGCTCCTGAGACAGGAAATAAAGAATTGTTTTGTTTCATTTCTTTGTTAGTGTTTTGGCACTGGTCAGTTGGGTTTCACTGGAAAAAGAAAGATTATTTTTTCATTTGCCCATGTTGTTTGTGGAGGAAAAAAGGTAGAATTAATTTGTAAGCAGCCAGCTGCATTGCTGGATCTTGTAATACCACCTTTTAGACATTATTGTGATATATACAATACTTTAGATAGAATCCCAAGTTCCTGTCAATATTTTATTATCAGTTATAGTTAATGAAGCTATTTAGGTACATCTGTTTCCTGTATACACATGTGAGTTTTGGGGAAAAAGAAACCTGCTTATATTGCTAGTTTCTAAACATCAAAAACAAAACAGAGCCACAATTAATTTGGAATTTCATTATCTCTAACAGACTTTAAAAAGCAGGACACCAAACCTAGTGATAAAGACTCTAATGGAGACTTTTGATTTCCCATCATCAGATCTTTGTGGTTTTCCGCAAGATGTTTTGTTTTAAAGCAGACATTCTTCCTGCTTTTTCTTCTTCAGTCTTGCAAAGTCCAAATACAGATAATTTCAAGAACTCCAAGGAAGTCTATCCTCTGGACAAATGCTGAAGAAAATATTTTGAATTGCACTTAAAACCTGAAGTCAATGTGATACACTTAAATTCATACAAGTATAGATTCAATATGGGATATTTACTTATTGTCCTTTAGGTCCACTAGTAATGATATGAGCAGAGATCTCAGTTGGAAGATAAATATTCTGTGAGATATAGGAAGATCAAGAATTGTTATTTTGTACTGATAAAACCTTTCTTGGCAGAAATCTTCCAGATTTTATTTAAAAGAAGAAGAAGAAGAAAAAAAAAAACTTTTAAAATTTGGGTTTATGTGAACTTAGAGAGGCATTTTTTAACCATGAAATCCTTTTGACATATGGCAGTCATTATATATTTGCATCTGTCCATCTTGAAAGATTTTTTTCTAATAGAAGATACTTAGAACTTTCACATTTACCATATTTTTCAATAATCACTTGAGAACTTCTTAACAGTAAACAATGATCTTAAACTGCCTTGCCAAGCATGTAAATGATCTACAATGCCTAATGCACCAAAGATTTTTGCATGTTTTCAGCTCTGCATTTGGGACCTCTAGGCAATGCTGTTTCAGATTAGGACAAACCATGAATTTCTTAACTGTTTCACTTGAGCGAGGTCTTTATCCTTCTGATATTCATGGCAGAAAACCTGGAAATTTGTCCAAATACAAGAAAACCTATCTTCATTAGCATCTGACAGATTTAAAAGTAGTAGAGGGTATCCTATGAAGAAAATGAAACACTCTGACTAAAATAAACACACAAAAAACCTTGTGCTAAGCAAAAGTTACCCCCGCCCATCCAGCTCTTGCCTGAGTCTTACACAAGAAGCAACCTCCCTTGTAACATGGCAGACTTGGAAAAGGGAAATTATGGTGTTTTGATAAGAACGACATAATTTCCATTCTGTAAGAACAAGTAGAAATATCAATGCTATATTCTTGGAAATATTCTTTCTTTTATGTAGACCATTCTGTATAGTAAAACAACCTAAAAGCAGGTAAGGTATGTAAGATTCAGCTTACCAGAACTCCCAGTGTCTCTCAAAGAGATCTTAAATGGTGCCTATAAGCTGAAGTGTTAACATGTGAAAAGTCTACTTCCTGGAAGAAGAGGATATTAAACTATGGTAAAAGCCTTAGCATAGTTAAGTAACTGTGTAACATTAAAAAATACTCCCAACAAGCCTTCTAGCTCATTTGTTACTGAACTTCTAGAAACATGAATTTCTATTACCAGACCATATTCTGGAAGGCATTTGCATCTCACATAAATGAAAAAAACAGGTGCTTCTCAATCAGGCAACACTCTGACATATCAGTAGATCAGGTTTTGCCTTTTTTTAATAGCCAAATAATCATTGAAGAAACACAATCATAGCATTCATAAAGAGGAAAAGAGAAAGGAAATGGATATAAAAGTGACATATTATTCTTTGTTCCAGTCTTTGGAGACTGCCATGCTCCACATCTGTTTCTTCTCCATGGTTTTATCATGATGGATCTTTTCTGCTATGGCTTATAGGGCTCTAGGTTCTTTTAAATTCTTCCATTTTGTGTTTCTATTCCTACTTACTTGTTTTACATGAGTTTTCAAAAGAAAAACAGACACCACCACCATTCCCCCCCCCCCCACCAAAAAAACAACAAACCCTAGTATTGTATCCTAGAAGATAAATACCTTAATGAATCTTTTCTGGAGTTTTACATATAGTCTGCTACCATCAGATCTAAAAAAAAATTGGTTGCATGGCACTATAGAAGACATTTGTGTGTGTGTATGTATCTATACGTATATATATTTAAATATACTATAATTCTGGAAAAAAAAAAGTCACATTATAAAGAGCATTCCTTTACTTACACAGTTATTGATAAGCAGCATGTCATCCTAGAACATCCTTACTTTCTGGTTCTGATTACACCTTCTTAACCTAGTCTATACCTATGCCCTGGAGTGCAATAATTCATGAAACATTATGGGCCATGGATATTTCAAACTGGCCTCTCAAGTGACAGCATAACTCTTTCACAATCTCCTGGTCCAGTCTTCAACAGAGAATGTAAATCCTTGTCTCCTTTCCCTCCCTGATGAATTTAAAGAGTGCAGCAGTATTTTCTCTACCCATTCATTGCACAACAAGGTTCCTTATGTTTCTTTACATCTTTCCTCCCTACATGGACTGCCTCTAAGATGTGCTGGGATGTGTGTTAAGAAAGAACATCTATTGAGAAGCATCAGATGACAGTTTTCCATTTCTGTTTACTTTAACTTGGTATTTTTCAAGGATGTCTTGTAGGGATTGCGCTTCAGGTCCCATCAGAATTTTCATGTTATGAGCTGTTTAGGACTGTAACTGTGCGCCCCACTTGAAGTGGCCTGGCAGGACCATTCAAAGGTAACTGAATTCCATGGTGCACTTTAAAATTATGTTTGTAAACACTGTATAAAGTATAGTACTTTAATATTTACCTGTCAATTCATCTTTCCTTTCTTTCAGAAAGAAATTGGATTTATCTCATAGTGTGGCCATAACAAAATGCTTTTTCTTTTTTCCCTTCTATTTCCTATGAGTTTGCTGGAAGCTGTATTGGCAGGAAATTATGACACCTACTTAGACTGATTTCAGAAGGCAAAAAGGGATATACAGGCCTGATTCTGTATTCCTCAGCAAATACTTGGTGTTTGAGGTGTTCACTGAATGTAGGGCTGGAACTTCACTGTTCCTGGGCTTTCTGCAATTTACAGCTTGTTTTTCTTAGCAGAGTTTAAATTATGTTAGCCTCCTGGCTCTTGTTAAGATCTTCTGGTTCAAGTTCACTCTTGTGGTAACTTCTTCAACTACAGTGAATTTATCCTATTGGTTCACACAATTACAAGAAGAAACACTATTTATATCTGTGGTGCTTCTATGCTGTTTCATTTTTCCTTCACCAATACTGTCTTCAGAAAATGACTGTTCTTAGAAAGGTGGGAGACCGTGACTGTTTTTTTTTTTTCCTTAATTATTATTATTATTCAGTTGTCTCAAGATAATATATGACCTTTTACCTTTACTGAGGAATTTCCCCATATGCTCAAAGAATTTTCTTAGATGATTCTCTGCGGATTTCATTCCATGTTTTGTGGAAGTGAATTATGATTGGATTAGAAAGGCGTAAATCTTCCTGAGTTTTCAGGAGATTATTTCCTGGATTTCCAAAGTTAGCAATATGTCATTCTATCTTCACCCATGCCATGGGCTCTCTAGCCCTGTTCCAGGTGGAATTTGTTTCTGCCTGGTTGAAATTAATTTGCTCTACATTGGTGTTCTTAAATTTTAGCCCTCAAAAGCAACTGAGACCATGCAAACATAAGCAAATGGCTTTTGAAGACAACAGCTAAAGTGATTCAGAAAGCCTACTGCTGAGGAAACAATGAAACTAATCTTCTGTCTGTAGAAGACAGCTCTCCAGCAGGTGAGATCTATTTGGTACAAGAGAAACATTAAAAGAGCTAAAACTGTATAAAAAATTGACAACAAAATGACATACTATATTTTTTTTCTTACTCTATTAAAGGCTTACAAGATATTGCATATTGCTAGTTTTTAACAGTTGGCTATAAAGACAAATATGTATTCTTCAGAATTCACTTAAAACTACTGTCATATTTATGCTTCTGTTGAAAAATATATTAATGTGAAAAGCACAGTGGAATGTTAATCTAAACAAAATTTAAAAATTGAATTAATATTCTCATAAGTTTTTCAGTATTACATCAACACAGATTCCAATTTTTGTGTACCTCTGTCAATATGATGAAAAGCAAGATTGATTGTATATGGGTGGTCATGTCTGTATATAAGAATCTGATATGCCAGGTACTTAAAGGTACTTAAAGGGGAAGGAAACAAGTAATAGAGATGTTGGATTTGCACTATAATATTTGTGCTTCCTAATTAGAGGAAATAGAATATTGGAACTGCTTCCTAAGTACACCATATAACCATATATTTTTGCATGAGGGTCTCTCAAGGAGCACCGAGCATCCAGAATGCTTCTCTGCTTTGCGCCAGTATTGGTCAGCTATTACAAGTTCTACTTTTTCACTAAGAAGGGAATTGGGTTCCTGATCACTTTTGGTTATTGAATGCTGGCGTGTGGCACAAGTCTAATTGCCAATTCAGAGTATTTGTAGGTATAATCTGAAAGGTATTCAGTTGGCTAATGCCACCCAGCTTTAAAACAACATTGTGTCCAATTCAGCCAGTAGCATTTTGTGCCTAGTTCAGTGTGGGGTAAGCTAGAGGTCAGAGGGAGACCTTTACCAGCTGCAACCTGTTCCTAATATAACTGAAAATATAGCTGTAGCATGGGGGAAGGAACAGGCCATGTGGCCAGTCTGGTGTTTCCCACCTTTTTTAAGGATGCTTGGTCAGGATTCCTCTTAGGGTCAGATTTGTGTCTGGCAAAGGCATTAACTATTTCCTTCTGATCTGGACCAGGGGCCTTTGCCACTTCCAGCCAAGGCTGCTGCAAGTGCACCTTCGATTAGACCACAACTCCAGCAGAGCAGACTGGTAAAAAAAAGGCTGTCACCTACTTAACAGATGATGTTGTAAGAGTACAAGGTCCTACTGCTTTGTCATTTACAGGTATTAGCTCCCACACTGAATTTAAGACAGTAGTTTTGATTTAGAGAGCTCCAAGCAGCTTTGGACTATCCTAGATGAGCGAATGACTTTTCAGTATGATACTTTTAAATTTACAATGAGGAAAGGTACCCCCTTTCACTTTGAAGAAAGGAGGCAGGTGTCTGAGTTCTTTGTTAATGTCATCCCTTACTAAGGAAGGTTTAGGGTGCTGCTCTTCAAGGCATGTTGCAAAATACATCCTTTTCTATGAATTTTGGAGCACGTGTGTTGTGATTGAAATTGGAGCTCTCTAAGGAGTAGGAGAGGTGGGATTTTTCATGGGGTTAATCCTGATTGTTTAGGAATGTTGTGGATATTCAGATCTTGTTTGGGTAGTTTGAAATGTATAAAAAGGTACTGCGTATGTGTTCATTCTTTGTGGCAATTTCTATAAATATTTAAATGTATATTGTCAGCTGTACTGATACTCTTTGATCTCAGAGTTGATTTTATTTTAGTAGTAGGTAGAATATTGTAATGAAGTGTATATAGAGATTATATACACCTAGAAAGCTAACTGTTACGGGAAACACCCTTTAACTTTTGAAAAGTATTTCATAGTTACAAACGAATCTGAGTTCAGAAATAAGCACAGTACTAAGCATGGATAGCTGGAGGACGTGTATTTTTGGAACTCTTACCCTAGTTTTCTAATACTAGATTTTGGCCAGTGAACAACAGTATGGAATATCAATAGAGCTTTGCAGTTTTCAGAAAAATAAAATAGTAATAAAAAAAGAGACCCCAAAAGTGAATAAATTTTCTAAATCATTGAACACATTCAGAAGAGAAGGGCATCTAATCACATTTCAGCTAGCGCTGCAGACAGTAAGTAATGAATTGGAGAAATCAGATAAAAATGCTAGCAACATTCGTGGGTAAGATCTAGAGCTGATAAATCAGGCCTTTATCTTCTGCTTCTTCAAACACAGGAGAAGTGCACAGTTGATGAATTGCAGAGACTGATGCTAATGCTTTAATTAACTCCCTCTCACTTTTCTCATAACACTTGAAATGAGAAATGCCTGGTAGTTGACGATCAGTGCTTGAGTGCCATTTCTACAATGAGAAATTTTCCACTCCTGTCAGCCCCGCATGTGATGCACAACCAGGCTCTGTAGTGTTCTGAGGGGTAATGCATTTTATTTCACTCTGCAGTTGCAATTTGATTTACTTTCTCACACTTTCATCTTTCCTCACTTATTTGTGGGGCCTAATTCTAACTGCCTTTGCACAGGCAAATCTCCAGCTGAAGGGAAGAGAAATCTGGCTGATGCAAGACAATCATGGAGTTAGTCTTATAGCTTTGTAAAGGGCTTCAGGATCCTTTGGGATAAGGTATGCTATATCATTTTCACTCATTATGTTTTAAACTATTCATCTAAAAATGCCTGCTTGGGCACACAGCAGCAGGGCTTCTTGAACCCAATTTGAAGGCACATGTAAAAGCAATAGTGAGTAGCTTTGAGGAAGTTCTCCTGAGGCTCTACAGCTTGAAGAGCTTCTTTGGAAAGTGTGTACTGCCAGGCTGTTTTTTTTGTTGTTGTTGTTGTTGTTTTTCAACTCTAGTAATATGGTTTGAAATGAAAATAAAAGACAGAAGCTTAGTTAATTTATGTCACTTCCTTAGCTGTGTTTAACACACAGACTGAGTCCTGAACTTGGCCAATTGGCCAATTATGAACTTGGTCCTGATTGGCCAATTATGAACTGTACACTTTTGCTTTTTATTTCCTGTTTGGCTCTGAAGAACAATTACAATACCTCCATGAGAAAATATTGTAGACTTTTTAAATGTCACGGCATTTTAAATATGCTTGGATTTTGGCAGTTGTCGCTATCCATTACTCTTAAAAAATTATTTGTGCACATTACAGATAAAAGACAATAGAGCTTGAGGAAAGACTGCTTGCCATAGAAGTAACACTGATGACAGTTGTACAACACTACAGATAGCTGTTAATTTGTATTAAGCTGCGGTCAGCATTTTTGAACAGGAAGTTTTACTATAATTTTGTTGTAATCTTTTTCCCTCCATGGAAAATATTATTTCCTTAGGGGATAAAAAGCAATTTTTTCTTTAGTATCCCCTCCCAGTTGTTACTTTAAAGTGATGTTATGAAACAAAATGAAAAACTTCTCTTCCACTAAAAGTGTGTCATTTTGAATTTCATGTCAAAATGTTTGTAAGAATGGAAATTTTATCCTTTTGTTGACTACCTGTTCTTTTTTTATTTTTTTCCCTGAACTGAATACTGTAATACACCATAAAATTTTAAGTGTTTATAAATAGCAGCATGTTTGAATAAGGAAATATGAATCAGATCTATCTGATTACCAGCTTCAGGAAAAGCAGATGTAGAATGAGATACTTTCTGCAAAAAAACATGCTGTTTCTATTCAAGACATTTTCACCTTCATATATCAGTATAACAGTCAGTGACCTTGATCCAACATGCACTAAACAAGAGGGTTTGTTCGTGCACATCTCCATCAGTGTTGGTAGAGCAGCTTTTTTGCTATAAATTAAGCATGTGCATAAATGTCTGCTGGAGTAGGGCCTAATTTAGCAAGAGACTTTCCCCCCTTGAAGCACAGTGCTTCACAAACCTAGTTTGGTGAGATTATGTGCACAATGCATTCCAGAGCCATGCTCAGCGTCTCATGCATTATTTGACTTCAATATGTGCTCGTTTAGGATTCTTTGCAAAATGTGGATTTGAATACAAATGAGTCTGAACACAAGCCAACAAAGGGACCTCCTTCTGTCTTAAACTATTAAATGCCTAAACATCTACAATTAAACAAACAAACAAATAACCTGACACTAACTGTCCTGAGCTGTAACAGACATACTTATGGGGTTTTATTTTTTTTCTTATGTGTGTAATTGAACACAACCAAGGCAAGCCCACAATAAATTACAATGGAACTTCAGCATTAACATCTGTTTGCCCCATGTTGAATGGAGGCAAAAAAAAAAGTCCACTTTTAAATCAGTATCTCTTCTACTGTCCGTTCCCTATAAGGGAAGCAAGTGAGTATGCACTATGCCTTGCCCATCATGTTGGTTCAGGTAGGGAACAAAATGCTGGTACTGGAAGTGTGCTTTCAGCTAATCTGCTCAAACAGACACCCGCATGGCCCCTACATCTGATCTTGAATCACAGATCAAAGAAAAATGCAGGCTGGTAATCTCAAAGCACACAGCTCCCAGACCATGAAAGCAAAGAACTGCACCTTGTGCTGCAACCATTAAGGGACTCTACGATAAATCCTGTTGTGACACTACATCAGGATAGGTGAAAGCCACCCACTGTGTTTAACTTGTAGCTGCCACTGTGGACCTTACAAAGCCTGGTCACTTTTTTTTTTTTTTTTTTTTTTTTCTTTTCTATTTTTTTTTTGATAGTCTGGAGGTCTCCATTATAGTGTCATGTAGTAGGGTAATCTTATAAGAGCAGTGGCTTGCATGCTTTTTGCTAGGAGATAAGAATTTTTAAGGAAATGAACATTTATGTCATACAAGTGACAGGCATTGATGGCAGCAGACTTTCCATCCAGCAAAGTGAGGGAGAAGCTCCTTTCCATTCCAAGGCCTGATGCACTATTTAAATCTTGTGTTTGGACCAAAACCCTGGCAAACTGTAGGTAAGTGGCAAAACACTCAATAATCAGGATTAGGTAATAAAAATGAAATGGTTTATGGGATCTTTGCAGGTCCTGGGCACGGAGACAAATTTCCCTCATAATTTCCATTGAATTAAAGCATCTGGGGAAAGAAGCAGAGTGCCTGAGTGATGATAAAAGTGTGGAGAAAGATGTAAATGGTGGCCTGAGAGGAATCGAGTGCACCTGCATTGTCACATGGCACTTGCAGCAGGCACAGTGGTAAAACCCATCATCAGAAAATGGAGATTTTGGCCACAAAAATTCAGTATGCTGTAGGAAGAAGGTATAGGCTTACCTTGCTGTGACCTCCATCAGGTTGCAAGAAAAGGTAGCCTGAGGCAGAGCTGAGGAGGAGGAGAGCAGAGTTAGCTGCGGTGGGGCTTTCCCACACTCCTACACCTAGCCAGTATGACGTGACTGCTTAGGTTGGGAATTGGTGGGAGGGTGGAGAGGAACCCTCCAGACAGGAAAGGGTTAGGCATCTACCCTCTGTCACAGAGAAGGCAGAAGATGCTGGGGGGAGGCTGAAGCAAGGACAAGCACAACTTTTGATTCTTTGGTCAAAGCCCTTTCAGCTTTGCGTGAGGCACAAGGAGGAACGGTGGTTGAGCCATGCTCAGCCGTGCAGTTCAGTGAATGAAGTTGTTGCCTGCTGCTTTGGGGAGACTCATGTTTTAGAAGCTTTGTTTTTGTGGTCATGACAGGTATTTTCTGTAACCCCAAAGAAGAAGAAGAACTAGTAGAAATGAAGCAAGTTGCAAAAAGGAAACCTAATGCTGGAAGTTGTGGTGGTGGACTCCATCTCAGAGATGCTTCATCAGAAGCTCTTAGGGAAAGAGCTTGGTGGGGTTGGGTCCTTTCAGAAAATAAATGCTTAAAGATAGTTCTTGGAGTAATTGCTACGCTGTAGTGACTGGTGAAATGATGGAAACAGATAGGCTTTTGTTCTGGGTGGTTTGTGACAGATGTGACTGAAAATGATTTATGATTTACTGGAGAACAAGTATAGACCTAACTATTAATCTGTATGGCATTCATGAACTACATGAGCATAGCTGAAGAAAAACTCAGAAGTCAGAGCTTTGAAAAGCTTAAACACATAAAAACGTTGCACTGTTTTGTGCCTCCAGGAAGCATAGTAATGTGAAACATCCACCACATGTTTAAATTGTGCAGGAGTATTTATGTGTGTGTGTGTGTGTGTGTGTATTTATAGGGATATATAGAGAGAGAAATACAATTATGTGGTATTAGTATTTTAAAGCTGTTTGCAGATATTCTATCACTGCTTTAAATGTCTAGAATGAGATAAATGAACACCCAATATTATCCCAATTTTCATTTTAAAGTAAATCATGTTCTCAGATATCACGGTGGTCAAAAAATGAAATAATCTACAAGAATTAATGGAGGAACTGGATTATGAAAGCCAAAAAATGGAGGTCTGAAAATAAACTTGATTAAGAAGATAATGCTCAAGATGTACAAAGGAAGGATGATTAACATAGATGAGAACATCAGTGAACAAGCAGAGGAATAGATCTAACATAGACAGCTGCTCAGATCAGATCAGAACACATTTAAAAGATGAAAGACAACATAAGGAGCAATTTCTCATTTAGACTGGAGAGGAAGGCTTCCAGCTGATGTGTTCCTTCTATAAATGGCTTTTAGCCAAGACACAAAGCTTTGTCCACAAGAAATGTGGTAGTTGATTTACTTTTATCCTGAAAATCTGTGGAAAGACCGTGATGAGAAGAGGACCCAAAATGATGAATAAAACAAACTTAATCAGCAATTACATTTAAAATCAGAAAAGCTAGTAGACTGAGGAGAGAACAAAGTTCTGACTGGTAGCTTATGCACATGTGAATTAAATATCCCCCTTATCTCACAGTGGTTTTGGAGGGAAAAGCCCCATTGATATTTATTTATTTATTTTATTGAACAGCCTTCACCTGATTTAAACCATGAAAACATTATTGAAGTGCAGATTGCCAGCTATTGATTAATTATTGTTACAAGGGTTTAAGAGTGAGAGTAAGTCTCTGGATGATGAGCCATTCTGTGGAAAACTGAAATATATCATCTCTGCCCTGAAAGGCAAAAAACAGAAGGGTAGAGGGCACACACACACTGCAAGCAAATATATGTGATACAGACAAAGTTAGCTACAAGAACTGGTAACTGGTTTGTTTGTTTTTAAATTGGGAATAGATGTTTAAAGGAAGGGAATAAGAAGAAAGACCTGAACTGTCATCTGTAGCTTACCCAGGTTAAGTAATTAGACATCTTTTTATCCCAAGAAAAATTAGTAAGACAAAAAAAAAAATATCTAATTTGGCTAATGTTCTGTTATCATTGGTGAGAATAATTCTGAGCTGACATTGCCATGCAATGGTCTTACCAGCCCGATGTGTCTGAAAGCACACAGGGTTGGGTATTTTCTGTCAGGCACAGGTAGTCACGACTGTTGCTATTTTTGTGCTGACTCCTCTCTAATCACTCAACACATTTTAAAACAAGATATAATGATAGACTATGTTGCCAAGACAGAAAAATCAACAAAGTATCCAAGGGAATATGAAAAGAAATGAAAATTCAAAATGTATTATAGGAAGAGAAATATAACAGACAAAAATCTTTTGATAAAGTTGTTTCTATAAACTTGGCAATGTCTCTGCTGTAAGTAAATATAACTGCCTGTCTTGCCTTACATTCAGTATGTCCAAAATCAGGAGGGGAAATATAAAGAAGTCTGTTCTCTTGGTATTGCCAGCTGAGTTTTCAGGACTAATCTGCTCTGAAATTAAAATTAGCTCAAGTAGTTGGATTTGACCAGGAAATTCAAAATGGAGAATTTCCTTCATAAATATGGATAAGAAGGAGACAACTTTTTGGATGTCCTAGACAGTGATTTCCATTAGAAAACAAAATATTTTTCTACCAGTTAAACAATGCTATCTCTGAATTTCAGATACTATCCTATACATGACTTAGGATAGAAGTCCCAAATTCCAGTTGCTACTCATGAAGTATTTTTAGATTTGTATTGGCATTTTTAATGGTAACAATTGAGTCAGCTTACATGGAACCCTAGGACTGAGTTCCATCAGCTTTAGCACTGCTGAATCAAACACAAGAAGCTGTAAAAACACTTTGATTTAAATGAGTTAAGAAACACCACAGTTTAGCACTCCTGTCCTCAGCAGTAAAAGTCCCGATCCAAAACAAACTGACATAACCAGAACAACATGTGTTTCTGATATCAAAGGATTTTGGTTGCAACCGCAAATTATGGTGAATTAGGCATAATCTAGCTAAGCTTTTCTTCTAAATGCTCCCTTTCCATCTCCATTTTGTTTGGGGGTTGTTTTTTTTTATTTGTTTTTGGTAAATGGCATTATTTACAAAACCTAAAACACTTTCTGGCAAATATAGGACAAATAAATTCCTATTTAATTAGGACATTGTAATGGGAAAAACTAGCAGGCCTCCTTCTGAATCAATTACTCCATTTATCCAGCAATGCAGAAGGATAACCTTTGTCAGCTGAAGTACACGACTTTCTGGAAATAGATCACTGGTAATTAGTAAAACTAAAACTATATTGTTTATTTTTTGAAAAACATTTACATCTGCAAGCCCTGTGCTCAGCAGGAGAGAGTCTGTAACATGACACAGTGCACTGAGTTTGACATCCCAATATATAGATACAGTGAGGAATTTAACTCTGGGCAAGGTCTAGCGCAATCTGTTGGGCAGATCACCCATCATCAGCTGGAACACTTCACTGTGGCTTCTGAAATGCATCTTCCAGTTCAGCTTCATCCCGATCAAGGGCTGATGCACAGCTTCATGGAGTGAACCACAGCTCAGTACGGGGGAAAGAGCTGCTTCAACAGGTACGTACCTGATCCCCTCAAAATGCTAATGTAGGAGCACACAAAATAGCTTTTTTTTCCTTTTTTTTTTTTTTTTTTTTTTTTTTTGTCAGACATTCTATAATAGATTCTGAACTGAAAAATATATTTGTATCCACAAATAAATTTTATGTAAAACAAAAAAAAAAGTGTGGCCAACAAAACTGACTAAAAGATTCATACTAAGTCAACAAGAAAGTTGTTCAATTTTACACAAGCTATTAAAACTAATATATCCTATGGTTTTGCATGATAGAATCAGATGTGTTTTGCTTCAAACATGTCTGATTTACTGATGTCAACTAGTGTAAGTCATATACCTGATTGTAGCTCAGACTGGATTTTTCATACAATGTTGATGTCAGATGCTATTCTAGATACTCAAAAAATCTCCATGTCAGCAAAATACATTAACATATTCATCTTGAAATTGACCAAGTTGACTTTTTAGAATTGCATAAATATATCAGGTGATTTATGCTTTTTTTCACTGCTTTGCTGATGCAGGAATAAAGTTTTGGTGGATTTCCTGGGATGTATAATTAACACCCTCACCAGCTGTACCAGTGGCAATGGCCACATGCTCATCTCTGAGTATTCATTTTAAAACAAAACAAAACAACAACAACAACAAAACTTCTGTTATATCATTGTAGCACATAAGCTTTTGGTCTGTTTTGTTTTGTTTCTAGGCAGATGAGACTAATGGCATTCAAATCCATAAACTAATATAAAGAAATAATTATAGCAATTATCACATAATTAATCTTGAAAACAAGCTTTTGGAGAGGAGGCTCTGATGACGATTTCAGTAATTTACATCTTCCTGTTATTTTCTAATTTAAGTATTACTATTTTGCTACTATAAAAATGGGTCTTAATTTTAGTATTTTATTATTATTATTATTAGTTACACTTATCTTAAAATGCCCTTAGGAATAAATTTGTACCCAAATGCTGCTCAGGCCAATGGATAAGCCCCTACAGACTTCAGTGCAATTTAGGTCTGAATCTAAAGTATGGAGCTCAGGTTTGGTTACTGAAGTTAATATACTTTGAATACTTATGCTAAGTATTCGAAGAATGGCAAACATTGATATTTGACCTTGAATCAGTTTGTGCTGTCAATGCATTTATTGTGTGATCATGGAAGACAAGCATAAGCTGATCAGGTCACATAATGACAATTTATTTTTCAGGGTTGCAGAAGCAAATTCTATTTCAGTAGCTAGAGACCCTTTAATTTCTTTGAATTATATCCTAAAAATCTTTAAAACTGTTACTAGAAAAGGCATATTAAGTCCCATGTATGTACCCATGAACCTGGTGATATCCACTATCACCACAGCAATATTATTACAAAATATCTCTAGACTTCAGTAATGCTGTTCAGAATAAACACAAGTATATTCTTTACATTGTTAACTGTGTCATATCTGCTCTTCCCTCCAGGTCTTCCACTAAACAACTAGAGAACAGAGGAATAATCTCCTGTACAAACTTTCCTTTGGGGATTTCTTTATCTATATTTTAGTTTGGCACACAGTACTGGGCATCTTGATCTCAACTCATGGGGGTAAAATAAATTGGGCACACACAGAAAGCATTTTATAGGGTGGAAGATGAGTGCCTGATTTGTCATAACGCCTGTCATAAGGACCCACCCACCACTGAGACACCAAGTGCAACTATGAGGCTTCTGCAGACCTTACAGGTGAGGGGGACAAAAAAACAGAAATACTTAAAGTCAGATGTCCCTCCTTAAAAGTGAGATTTAAAGGAGTATTCACAGTGCTTGTTTATTTCAGAGTCAGTCTTGACACTAGATCTTGTGCTTTACTTCAATATCTAAATTGATTTTTGAAATGCCATGTTAAAAATATTTTCATTCTGCTAAGTGTAGGGGGAAATACTTGCTAGATTAGTCTCTTTAACTGCTTCATATTCTTGCTGCAACTTCAAACAAGAAAACTAAATGGCTAAAATTCCAGTACCTGGTATACACCTATATCTTGTTATGCAAAGTCACCCTCAGGTAATACCTATGCCCATATAAAATATTAAAAGTTAAGGCAAAAGGAAAGGAGTATATAAAATAGCAACAGCATGTGATATCAATTATGTTACAGCCAAAAATAATACTTCTTGGCATGTTATGCTTAAACTATGTTCTGTTAATGTTACTTGGATATAGGCAGTTTTCGATGTACACTTAGAAATATTTCTATTTGAGAACTATTAGGAAAATATTTTGAAATTACAATGTTTGAGCATGTGGAATGAGTTACCTCCCACAATTATGTGAACTACTGTATTGCAGAGCTACATTATCTTCCCTGTAACTAATGAACCATGTCATTAATTACAGACATCCAAAAAAAAAAAAAAAAAAAAAAAAAAAAA
>NC_048904.1:948989-1051835 GCF_011077185.1 Oxyura jamaicensis | reverse complement strand
AAAAAAAAAAAAAAAAAAAAAAAAAAAAAGATTCCAAGGCAAGCCAAGTATTTACTATAAATAAAAGGGTCAAGAACTGCAAAGTAGCCATTTCATTCTAAACCAATTGTGTTTAATTTTTACCTTCTTTCTCCTCAAATTTAATTTGGAGCAGATTAACTTGATTTTATATGTCAAATCTGACAGCTGTAGGTGTACCCCCCCAATGAGACTTCCATATGGAACTAGGATCACGGGAAGATTTTCAATAAAAGTGTTAACTATTTTAAGGATGTGTTTATTGAGCTCATGTGACTTCTGAGGATAGGTTTCCCTTGGATATAGCTAAGAAACACATTTTTGCAGGTTCCCCTTTGATTGTCTCATGGACAATACTGCCTTCAACTTTCCATCCCTGCATCAGACCAGTAAATGGCTGCACTCCCTCACCTCAGAGACGTTCCATGGTTGGAGGGCAGAGCCCCAGTTTTGCACGAGGGGCTGCTGTCAGAGTTCACCCACCAGAGCAGTGGCAGGAGGAGCCTGTAACCCTATTTCTCCTCACCTGCTGAAGCAAATGGGATACAGTGGGTGCCACCAACTTTCTGACATCTGTGTAAGTGTGTTCCTTGGCTTTCAGTAGGAGTCAGGTCCCACAAGGCTTTTTCAGCTTGAACCACTGTTGTTATGTTAAGGTATGGCAAAATGCAGTGCAAATCCTAGAAATTCACGTAAGGCTAAAAGTCATCTGCTGCTAATGGGTTTGATTTATGGTGTTGGGATGGAGAGTGCCCAGAAAACTCTCTTTGGTGCATTAGAGATGTCTCGGTGCTGGTTGCTGCAACTGTTTAAAACCATCAAATGCATGCTGCCTGCAAGAAACATAGCACAAATGTTTGCTTCCTTTCTTATTTCAGGCAGTCGCCCTGCTCCCCTCCTGCATCCTGGCTGAGAGGCATAGTGGGACAAACGATTGTCATTTGCTTATAAACCTTTCTGTGGAGGAGAGTTTGGCTGTCAGACAGCTAAGGGCAACTCTCACTGATCACTCCAACCTATCAGGAGAGCAAGAGCTGTCTGTGGTGAGGGCACAACATGCTTGTGCTGTGAGAATCCCACCTCAAACCCAAGGCCAAGCTCTCTTCATTGCCATGATATAAATACTTTGCTTGTATATTTGCTATTTTGTCTCAGGTTAATTTTGCTTGGTTTGGGGAATTTATTTATTTTTATCAGATGATATGCAGTCCTGAAAATGTAATAGTGTTTTGTTCTATGAATTCATTATAATGGCTTGCCTAAATCATATTGTGTTACATCATTGCTAGTTGCATTATTGAATATTTTGTATTCAGCAAACTTTTCTCTCTACTTTCTCTTTTTCCTCTTTGAACTACATAATTTCTTTTCTAAAATTCAGGTGTGAGGGTAGACAGATACACTGACAATATAGATAGCAAGAAAGAAATTTCCTCAATAAAGCAATTACAACAAAATCCCTAACCATCCACCCCTGTGTTTGTAACCTAAGTGTTGGGCATAATGAAGATAACAGCAGAAGATAATTAGTTTATATAAATGTATTGCCAAGGACAAAGGCGGACAAAATTTTAACATATTACTGCTATCAGGAAGCCAGGAAGTGCCATGGTTCAACAATGTTCTGTATTCTTTTCAGTTAGTTTCAGTTATGTTCACCATGATTTGAACAAAACTGAAAGGAACAAGAGGAATGGAGTGGAAGCAAACAGTTCAAGTAGGCTTTACTGGAATATAGGCAAGTTGCTAAAAGTCATATTAAAATCAACAAAAGAATCCAATGCATATCTTGATGAAGGAGGCTTTGTTCAAGTAAAGGAAAGGTTCAGCTGTTAAAAAAAAATATTTGGGCAATAAGAAAAATTACACATCCTTTCATCAGGAGGTTGGGACTGATTGCATGAGGGTGTGCAGGCTTAAATTGGCAACTTGTACAGCTGAACGTTGCTTTCACAGTGAAATCCTGGCTCCATTCAAATCAATGCCAAAATTCCCATCCACATCAATGGAGCCAGGATTTTATGTGTATCTATTTTTGTTTGTTTTTCATTCTTGCTTGATATTTCTATCACAACTATCTGGCAGCCTATTATCTGTACAAGTCAGAATTGCAGCTTTCTATTCATATGTATCAGGGTTAGTGTCTGTTTTCTAAAATTTAAAAAAAGTGAAAAAGTGTTATGCATTCTTCTAGTGCTATATCATTCACCTTGTTGCTTAAAGTAAAGGGAAAAGAATTGTCTGCTGCATCTGGTAGAAGGAGGACAAAAATGCAAGTAAAAGGGCTAAATGCTGTCTGTGTGCAATTTTTAACTCTGACTTTTAAAGAGCTCCTATTCTCAGCTCCACATGTATTAAGTTTCGGATATGGGTGTCACGGGATTTAAGTAGGGGCAGAATTACTTCAGTGCTGTCTCCTCTTAAAAATGCTTCCTGAATATGGAAAAGCATTGCATGGGCAGGAAGGAAGGTGACTTTCATCAAACAAATCTGTCATGCAGTGAGACTATTTAACTCATCAAACAAACCCTGGCATTCCTGCCTCTGAATATAAGCATTAACCTAGAAAAATGAGAGAGATTAATGAAAATTCAAATTGAGAGAATGAAAATAAGAGATAAACTACTACTTTGGAGATTAATGAATTTTTAAAAAAGCTTAAATACACAGAGCTTGTCAAAATGCACCAAGAAGTGCCCTGGTAAGTGAGAAATGTCATGGAGAAGGTAATAAATGTGAATGGGGAGCTTTGTATTCCCCCAGTGCACTGTTTGTACACTACAAAGCTTTAAAAGAATTGTAATTCTACACTCACTGTTGCTTATCTTGAGAAAAGCGCATGCAGTCTGCAAGTGGCTATTGCTATTTTGTTTTTTAGAGCCCATCTGAGAGCACGTGGACATTACAAACCAAAATGTTTCACATCCATAATGGGGAGGGCTTTGAAAATTAAGGGAACTTTCAGACAAGTGAAAATCCTGTAGGCAAATAAAACTAGAAAAGAGGCAATACATAAGATGACTTTAGTTTATGGATGGTATCTTGCTAAGTAAAAACAATGCCCATGATAGATAGAATGTAGTACTACCACTACATGGTAGTACTTAGATATACATATATGACCAAGGAATATGCCAATAGTGACTGAATCCCAGGTAAGCAAATGATAGTCACATAGTATTGATCTCCAGAAAGATTTTAGCTCCAGGCTAGATACAGAATGAATCCAAGAAAAGAGCAGTAAATAAGAATACATTCACAGTTCTTCTAACTCATTTTTTAGGCTCTTTTCACTCCTTGTTGCTATTATCCTGGCCAAATGAAGTTAATCAGAAACATTACTGTGTCATTGACTTACTGGACAGCTGATCTGATCAAATGTATTTGACATTTAAATTAAATACGCCTATAAATTTTCAGTTTGGTCATAGTTAAATCTTGCACAGTTCATGGTATAGAACATACACAGTCCTTTCCTTCTGGTGTAGTGTGCAAGCACACTGGTACATTTGGTACACAAGTGCTTTTGGAAATGTTAGTGAGTACGTCATTAATGTTCAGTACTGCAGTGGTCATTTCTGAAAGCTGTATCAGCAAATTTTTCTGCTAGCAGGCTCTTTCTGCAGAGTATTAGTAGAGATTTAACACACTTGGGAAGTGCAAACAGCAGGGTTGATGAGCCTGGGATCCGTGCCAGGTTAATGGAGCTGCACAGCTTTTGCACCAGCCAGCTCATATTCTACAAGTGAATACATCCCTCCATGTAAGATGTACTTGAACAGGGCCAAGACACCCAGGTAAACATCATAATTAGTGATGGAGAAAGAAGCCAAGCATATCAATGCTCTTTTCAGCTGGCCATTGGAAGAGAAAAATCAATATTTTCTGACTGGAAAAATTCATCCTGTATTTCCCTTTTCCAATTCTTCCAGGTTTCTTTCTCCTGATTTCATTGTCTTTCTTGAAGATATATTGAATGGTGTTTTTCTCATTGCTAATAAGGACATTGGGACTGGCACATGCACTAATTCATTGTTTTTGCTGTTTTATATGTACTGGTAATGATGAGAACCCATGAAAATGATGAGAACCAAAAAAAAAAAAAAAGAAAAAGAAAAAAATAATAAAAAAAAAGATTTAAGTAATGAGAAGTGGAGGGGAGACATCATAGTGATATAACTGATGCTTTTCCTCATGTGCAGATTAATAAAATTGACCTAGACAAACTTTTTTATTGACAAAAACAAGATGACATAATGCACAATCTAGGAAATTAGGAGCAGATAGGAACTTAACATGAAACTACGGTATTTTGTCCAAAGGGAAATACACATATTGAACAGATTATCAGACAGGTCCACTAAGAGTGGCAAAATCAACTAATTCAAGAGATAGTTATAGAAAGTGTAGACAGAAATGATTGAAGGGCATAGGAAAAAGCAGTATCTTCAAATGGACAAAAAGGCCAAAGATTTCTTTTGGTTTCCATGTACCTTGAATTTCTTCATTTAGTTAAAAGTACAGAAGTAGGAATTTATATACTGAAATATTCTAAGTCTAGCATCCCAACACTGAAATGTGCTGTCTTGCTCCTATTATATGTTGACCTTGAATGTATATTGAATGAGAATTATATGGTCCATTTGTGGGAAAAAGTCAATTTTCAATTGGAACAGAACAGTAGTTCTAACCACTTTCAAATGACAGAGTTTCTTCTTTCTCTCTTCCTTCATACTCAAAACTATTGAGGTGTAACAAGTACCTTTAAAAGTAGTGTAAACCTGGCTCATGAAAATAGGTAATAATAATCCTTAATGTTTTAATATCTCAGGATTATAGTTTTGAAATTTTCATCAGCAAGGTTGCCAGCATCATCTGGGCAGCTTTGCTTACCATTGTCCTGAGGACATGTGCTGAGAAGCCATCATCCTAAATGTTTGACACAATAGTGTTTAGCCTCTGAACTGAATAACGCAAGTTAAATGATGGCAGCAATCTAATCTAAGACTAATGATATTAGTTGGTGAGGAGGAAGTTTCATTTGATTTTCCACAGTGGTCTGGTGAGAAAGCACTGTGCAGAAAGTGAAAGGGACTAAAGCTCTAGTTTAAGCAAAAATTTATTGAATATAAGGAAACTTGAAGGATACAAATGGATACCTATGATTTCTGTTGCTGGGTTGAGATCTTGTACTATTTTGTGAAGGTGCTTATCTGCATTTCTGTCTACTATCAGGAGTCCCTGAAAAGGAGAACTGTGAAGTTTGTTTTTTGAATCAGGACCACTGGATATTCATTAGTTAAGGTAAGGCTAGGGGTAGGGAGAATGCCAGCCACTTCCTAAGACACAAGTCAGCAGATGGGCAAGTCCCTTTTTGGAAAGGAACAGCAGAATACCTGTGTGAAGCATATCTGCCAGAGGTAAGAAAGGAAGGAGCACAACTGTTGCCTGTTCAGACCCAAAGAAGTAGTTTAGAGACTGTCAAATGGGGCAGCCTTACCAGGGTTATTCCTATTCTAACACCTCTGAGTTTACGGGACATGAGGGACTAAATTTACAAAGAGAAGTGTATGCTTACCTGCCTCACTGGCTGAATTAGGACCAAAGTATCTGAAGCAGTAGTATATGCAGGAAAGGCTATTTCTTGCTTTTTTTTCTAATATCTACTTGTATATTCTGTTTGTTAACCCCTGAAATTAACTACAGAGGAGAAGAAAAGGGGGTCATATCTATGAGAAGAAAATATTTATCCTTCATATTCTAAGCATTAAGGCTTTCTGACAAGGAATTCTGTTTTTCTGCTGTTCTAGCAGATCTTTTGAAACTGAGGAGCTGTATTAATATTTGTGGGACAAGGAACAAGAGGAGGAGCTGAGAGCATGGAAAAGCGTTATGGAGGCCTTCTTGTCTGAAACACTTAAAAATAAAATATCTGAAGCTTTTAGAAATGTAGTGTAGAAAGTATAGAAGATCAACACTCAACTAAATGATAAAGCTGATTGCCTAGGAGTCATTTTTGAGTTATGAAGTTTTGTCATTCTCTGTTCCTTCATAGAGGATTTGGCTGATTTGTTCCCAGGCAAATCACTATGTCCTTGTTCTTACAGCAAGCGCCAAGCAAGAAATGAGAGGAAAATGAGGTAAATGAAAGCTCTTATAGGTCATGACAGTGAAGGAACTAGTTCAGTTGGTTCCTGGGGTAAGTGATCAGTGGAGAGCAGGACTCTAACTTGGGTTTTGAGTATTTAAGTATTTGTAGTAGCAGAAGCCAAAAGAGGCCAGCTTTGCCAAAACTGATAAAAATTGACGCCCCCCCCCCCCCCCCCTTTTTAATATTCTTATTATAGAAGAGAAGCTGAAATAGAAAGCGTATCTACTTAATATGCTGCAGTACAAAAGGAGTCAGTCTATTGAGACAGGCCTGTGCAGCCTGCAGGGCCTAATGGGCTAGGCTGCAGCAGGTCAAGAGCTGGTGGGCTTTGGAGGTGAAGTCTCATTAGGAGGCAATGAAAATCAACTTATGTAAATTTCAAAAATAATCATTTAGAAGTTCTAATGTCTTTTTAACTATATATTCAGAGTATGGATATTTTTCATTATAGTTATATATCTAAGAGTAACAATAAAGCTTGCTATTTAGCCTCATCTACTGTGTCTTGCCATGTCTCGTCGATGCATCCCAGCCAACAATGAGGGAACTTTGTTTTCACCTTAAGCACATGTTTTCTTCTTTCAGCACCTAAGCTCACCTTTTGACTTCGGTTTGAAATCCCAGTCCTGTTGAAATTGGTGGAAGTTTTGGCACAGATTTCAATAAAGCAAGCATTTTGTTCCAGGTGCTTTGCTCAATACAGCATATAAAATTACAAACCATAGGCCTTTCCTCTTTCTCAACTTCTCAGTCATCCTAGGTATCACTAAGTGATAAACACAAAAATCTTGAGGAAACAAAATGGCATCTTAAAAAAGGATCCTACATGAATGATTAAAATACCTTTTAATATATATAATAGGTACACTTATGCACACACATACATAAGATGTCAATGGGATCAAAGCACTTTAGCACTCTAACACTTTAATAGGTGGCATGCACCCTAACTTATCTGCTAGAATCAAAACTTATTCATGCACATGCAGGTGCTGGGAGTTGCTTTTTCATATTGTTGGCACAGGGCCACATTGTAGAGCTGTACACCTTTTTTATTTTATTTATTTTTTTATTACAAGCCCATGTTTTCTCAGGTGTTCATTTATCTCTCCGAAGAAATTTCTCACACCTGTAACCTCAGGTTTAGTATACTAATAGGAAGAGGTGCTCTTGCTGCATATAAGCAGGTCTTTATGTTAGATGCAAGAATATGACCATAGAAATATTTTTATATTATTTGAAAAGATTATTTGCCAACATAGGGATTATTCACATGGAATAGCAACAATTAGCATATGGAACAGACTAGCAAAGGATTTGGTAGGTTCTCTACCATTGTGAGTTTTACTGTCAAAGTTGGATAGCTTTCTAAAATAAGTTTATGTTCAACCTCCCAAGATTCGGGCCTAGAAGCATGAACCACTGTGTGAAATGTATACTTACAGAATTATAATGAAAATTAGTGTAATGGCACTTTTGGGTTTTAAATATCCATGAGCCCGTGATTGTTTTGGCAACAGGAAGTTACCATGGAAGGCAACTAAAGCTTATCTTCTTCAAAAATAAAAATAAAATGCTTTGAATAGCTAATCTGTTTCTTTAGGTGTATATTATGTTCCATGGGATTAATATCACAGAATCACAGAATGATTGAGGTTGGAAGGAACCGCCAGAGACCATCTACTCAAATCCCCCCTGCTCAAGCAAGGTTACCTGGAGCATGTTACTCAGGATCACATCCAGGTGAGCCTTAAAATATAAGGCAATCCTTATAATATAAGCCCTTTGCTCAGGTGGGACAGTTTGCTAATTCAATATTAAGTTTTAAAATTACAGAGTGGATTGATTGGAGAATTTCTCAGGATTTAAAAGAGTTCTGAGTTTATACTAAATATCTTTCAGGCAACTTAGGAAGTGACTCTGTTCTTGCCCCATTACAACAATAGTCATTTTTCTGAAGGCAATATGGTCAGTTCCTATTTCCCTTAATACTCTGCATTTTAACATCAGTGCAACTATGAGTCAATTACTGTTTTTTCCATCGTCTGAGAGACTAGTTTTTCTGCAATTGTCTACTTCAAGGGTTCATTTCTTCTTTTATGTTGCTGCCTCTCAAAGACTAGGGACAGGGCTCTGTTTTTTAATTTGTGCACTTATTTGATCCAAAGAGCTGGCTCTTGTTATCTAGACTGAAAGTCACTTTCTCATCCATTAGTTGGTGCATGTTGAAGATCAAAAGTTTGAGGGATTTGTTGATGATTCTAATCTCACAATTTTTTTCTTTATTTACTATTCTAAGAGATTCTGTATTTAGAAATATGAAAAAAAAATATCAATGTCAACATCTAATTATGTCCCATAAATAAAAAAAGCTGGAGCCACTTAAAATAGTTTCAGAGACTTCCGCATGGAATGTCAGATGGAATAGTCTGTAGTTTCCTGGTATTAATCTGTGCTTTTATTTTACATTGTGGTATTACATTGCCACTTGTTTTTTCTAGTTTTTGGGACCACTGTTGAAATATATAAGGTTATAAAAGAAAATAAATCTTTGAATAATGCCGAAACTTTTCTAATTTTGCTTCTCTTTTATGGCTACTCTGGAAGATGTGCTGTTTTCAAATCTTATCAGGATCAAAACCTTTAACTCCTGCTTATTTCAGAATTTCCTGAGTAAGCCAGAAAATTAAAAAAAAAAAAAAAAGAAGAAGAAGAAACAATAAAATAAAAATTATTAGTTAAAATTATATTTTTTCAGATACTGAAGGAGGACCTATGACAGGAACTGGCTTTTGGGAAGTCAGCATGTAGGAATATTCAGGTACCCAAGAGTAACCCAGCATTTTGCAGACAAGTTAATGTCCCACTTGTCCAATGCATGATGGAGCAGCAGGAGGCATCAGAAATATTCTGAGAATCAGCTAACATTGGCAGTGCAGGAGTTGTCTTGGTCAGTGCTTGTTCTGTACCTACAAATGTCCTCAAATGACATATGTAGCTCTGTTTCTGCCTTTGCTGAATCCTGGCATCATACTATTAATCAAAGAGACACCGCTACATCATCTGACAGCAAGGAGTACCACAAGCACAGGTAGATACTAAAGATATTATTTTCCAAAGCCATGCTCCAATAGACATTGTATTGCCAGAGCCGTACAGAACTGCAGCCCACTGCACACGGTGGCATTGCAGCCTCCTGCTGAGGGTACACCTCCAGATACTGCATGAATAGGTTTGATGGGTACCCACAGCAGCTCTGCAAATGAAATCAAAATATGTGATTGCTCTCAACTGGCTGTTTAAAATCTTCCCTTTTAAATAGTAGTGCTTTCCTCAAAACCACTGTCATACTCTAAGGAGTATCTCAGAGCAGCAGTGACATTGTCATAACACCCAGCCAGGCAGTTTAAGACCACCTAGGTCACATTGCTGTGTTCATTGCTCGTCATAAAAGGTAGGAGCCATCACATTTCCCAGAGGAGTGGTCCTCCAGTCATTTCTTTTTCCTTCTGTTTTCAAGTTATTGTTTGTATTAATATTTACACCTCCATTCCTGTTTTCAAAGGAGTTAGTAGATGCCTTATTTTACAATTTCTGGTACAGATTACTTTGGTCAAAGTACATTTTCTCTTAGTAAGCTCTTTCAGTAAAGCTGGATGAATAATGTCTGAGAGAGGGGTTGAATAACACTGTTGGTTTATTTTGGTATTTGCAACCATTTCATTTGCTTTCTTGAAACTTTCATAAATGGAATTTTAAATTGGTATTACTTATAGGCATAGAGACAGGAAGAATAAAGGCTCTACATGTGTACAGTTCTGGGCACCACAGTACAAAAAGGACATGAAACTACTGGAGAGTGTTCAGAGAAGGACTACAAAGATGGTGAAGGGCCTAGAGGGGAAGATGTATGAGGAGTGGCTGAGGTCACTTGGCCTGTTCAGCCTGGAAGAGAGGAGGCTGAGGATAGGCCTCATCGTGGCCTACAGTTTCTGCATGGGGGGAGCAGAGGGGCAGGCACTGATCTGTTCTCTTTAGTGACCAGCGATAGGACCCAAGGGAATAGTGTCAAGCTGCGACAGGGGAGGTTCAGGCTGGATATCAGGAAGAGGTTCTTCGCTGAGAGGCTTGTTGTGCACTGGAACAGACTCCCCAGTGATGTAGTCACTGCACCAAGCCTGTTGGAGTTTAAGAAGCATTTGGACTTTGCTCTTAGTCATAGGGTCTAAATTTTTGGGTAGACCTGTGTGGTGCTAGGAGTTGTATTCGATGATCCTTATGGGTCCCTTCCAACTTGGGATATTCTATGATTCTACAATACATATGTACATGCACAATATTTAAACTGCAATTATGTGTTTATCTTGGAGAGCATATCTGAATTAGGTACTCTATACTCTGGGAAGGGAGTGATAGCATAGGGCTCAGGTGGACTGTAATTATCATATACAATTAGTCTGAAATATTGACCACTGCCAATGGCTTTTCAGCAGTCCTTAAGGTTGAGGTAGTTTCATGGAGTCAACAGAAAAGAATTTTGAATTAATCCATTTGTAAAAAAAAGTTGAGGATGACTTAGAAATGGTTTGCTACCAAAAAAGAGGCTGTGCCTGTCACAGGAAATATCAAATATGAATAACTAGCCAAGATCTAATTTCAATGTCTTGCAAATTCTGATACACAAAAACTTAATTTGTACAGAAGAATTTGCAAAAAAAACTCTTTAAATTTTAGCTTAATATTTTTTTTTTTCCAAGGAATGGCCATGAATTTGTGTTTTTCAGGTTGTGCCTTTCTAACACACTTTATTTTGTCACTGATGTGTGCCCCTCCCCAGTAAAAACCACAAAGCAAACAGAGTAGATTTCAAAATGCATGCCCTCCTAAGCTCTTTCCTAGGAATTTTGCTGAGCTTAAATATCTTCACTGTGTGTGAGAAAGTAAATACACATGTAACAAAGAGTTCTTCCTTCTCTGGATGAGAATGTTATATAATGGAAGAAATATTATTCTTGGCATGATAATTAAAAAGAAATAACACATTTGAATAGTACTAGCCCACAAAATGCTGGGCTTACAGCTGGCAAGCCATATAATTTTATTCAAAGATAATTTTTTTCCACTATGCTAGGAGTTATATGGGTGATATGTCAGGAGCCTTTGGCTTTTGTTAGTTTTGTAGTAACAGTAATACAACTGAAACCATAAAATTTTATTTTACATATTAATTTTACAGAAGTCATTTTCTTCTCATTTCAGCTGTACAGTATTGAGTGAAATCCATACATATAGAATCCAGAACTGTTTCATTTTCATATTTTTTCTATGGGATTTATTCTAACAGCCACAGAATATATATAGGTTCTGTCTTTCTCATTTTGTGCTGTAGTAAGGCTCATGTAATCCAGGCTCTTGCACTCCTCCCAGCATGTCTGCAATCAGTGTGACCTTCCCAGAGATGTGGCTCTGAGCACTGAACCATCTATTACTTTTAGGGATAATTTGCACTTTAATTAAAGGTCCATAGGAAAGTGTACCTGTAGCATCCTGTAGGTCAGGCCTGGGGCCTTGGGGACAATGTGAAGATCCGAAACCAAATGCGACTTTTTTTTGCTGTTGTTTTTTTCTTCTGAAAGAGTTGATTTGTACAATGATCTCAACACTGGGAGACGGGTAAACAGTACTATTTTGCCTTAAACAGCTATATTCCCTGAGTGAATGGTCAGTACTGAGGACCTTCTACACGGGAACCTATTGAGAAGATGGAGCAGTACTACTGCCAGGAAGAGCCAAGGATGTTGTGGCCTCTTTCTCCTTTTTTTCCTTCAGTGTGTTCTCATGTGCCCCCGGTGCTGGTGTAAATATAATACCCCCCTCCCTCCCCAAGAAAACACATCTGTGGTAATATATGTAGCTGTATGCTTGCTTACTGCCAAGTGAGAGAAACTGAGTGTCTCCTGGGCCTACTGTCCCCTTCTCTCACCAGGTCCCAACTAGGCCCAGCAGCACAACTGCAGGCTAAGGGCCAGGAGCTGTGCTGCCAGTGGGCATGCTGAAGAGTGGTTGCAACATCACCTTCTGGTGCAGAAATCTCCGTGTTTACCTTCAGTAGGATGATTTGATCCACAGCCCGGGTGCTGTTGCTGGGTGGCTGGCAAGGGCATTCCTTGCATGCTTCTGAGGAAATGTTTGGAGGGAGGGACAGAGAGAGGATGAGTGGCAACACCTGTCAGCAGCAGAAGGAGAGGCTTGCAGCTCCTACCTCTTAGAAAGGCAAGGGCTCTTCCTACGTTATGTTGTCATTATCTTTTCCTCCAACATGCTTTATTGTGATTAAAGAGGAAGGCCTCTCTAAAAGAGGAATGCCAACATTATACTTTCCTCATGAGGTAAAAATCAGAAAAAAATATCTTCCCTGCACCATTTTAAAGCAATGTAAAGCACTGCTGAAGGTGCCAGAAATACGGGGAGAGAGGAGGGAGAAAGCATAGGCTGCTCTGAGTCATCCTTCTCCTCCTCCACCTTTCAGTGGCTGCTTCCCTGTGAGCAGGGGCTGGGGCCTTTCAGGCAGAGAAAATCTGGGGATGACAGTCTGTGGGAGCACCAAGGGAGTCTCTCAAGCTGTACTCACATGAAAGACTATTGCGTTCCTGGGTGCATTTGCTTGGGCAAGACTGGTAGAGGTAATGATTGTCATTTCAAGGTTTCAGTGTATTCCAGAAGGTTTGCCTTTGGCATCGTGACGGCCAGAGTCCTTTGGAGCCTGATCGTGCACTAAAGAACATGTCGGGAAACCACAAGACATAGTTTCACTGTGTGGCGATAATCTGCAGGGAGCCTGGATAGCTGTAATGCTACATTGCTGCTTTCTCCATGTCTGGCTTTGCATTAACTCTTCAATTTGCTTGCTTTGGCTTCCCTGACTGTTAAATGCATACACTCAGGGTCACTTTGACATAGGAGAAAATCGGCTGCTGCAGTCGGCTGCTCCTCAGCCTCCAAGCACTGGTGCTGGAGGTAAGTGCCTGCCTCCCCTGCAACTCTGACCAGAACCAGATCAGGGTAATGCACAAGGGATTTTCACCCAAATAAAATCTACTATTAAATTTACGAAGACTGCTTTTAACTGTTATCAGATAACAAATGGTTTCTAAAGGAGCTCTCTGTCTACCACTCCTGCCTTTGCTTTGCCAACCCCAGTAAGCATGGGGAAGCTGTCTTTTTAACCCCCTTTTACAGTTTTCTGCTTTCTGATCTCCTCTTGTAACAACGCAGAAGTTTTGCCATTTTCACCGGGGATATTCCATTCCCATTTTCTCTAGTGCCTCTCTACTTTGATCATTTAGATTTAAAGAGACTGGTCAAAAGCTGGTAGCTGGAATATCCCAGACCTCCCTTTGGGCAGGGATTGCCGTCGCCCTCTCCCCACAAATCAGGCCAGTGCTCGCAAGACTGCAGAAGCACCGCTTCCTCCCCCATGCACAATGCAGTCACAAAATGTGGTCTCTCAGGCCCAAGTGATGCAAAATGTTTTCACAGACCTGGGAACTGCTGGAATTTATGGGTGGGGGAAGAAACTGAATGTTTTTTGCTAGATCTAATTTTTTGTTGATATTTACTGCTGCTTTTATTTAAGTAAATGTGTTTAAAATATATGATATTTCTTGCTGGTTGCAAATGGTAAAAACAAACAAAATAATATTTGGTAAAAATAGACTGTTATTTGATTTTTTTTTTTTTGTGAATGGCTATTATCAAAAGCAAATAAACTGAAAAAAAATAAAACCACATCTTCTATACTGCAACCAACAAACTTCAGATTTATCCTGTTTGTGACTTTAAAATTAGACTGAAGAGACAGGCAAACAAGAATGAAGTATGAACAGCAAAAAGAAAAGAGGCAAAATGTCTGACAGAGAGTACAACAGATGCCATCCTATGTAACTTGCTGCATCAATTTGACTCATAAAATGGGAACTGGCCTTACAGCTCGGTAAACTGCAGAAATAGAAAGATGCAGACTGGGGGGAGGGAGTGTGGGGGGGGGGGGGGGGGCATCAGAGCAGCTATGTTACTACCAGAAAATATTTGGCTTGGCCGAAGTGTCAGTTTAATGTTTAAGCAGTTCTTACATTTTTCAGGCTGGTTTATGCTTCATTAATAAGGACTGAACTATAGTTAGCTCAGTCACACAGAAGCTGCTCCCACAATCTGAATATCTTGCACTGTGCTACCTGTACAAGTCAGAATAAATATACGATGTTTATAATTAATACTTAAAGTGAATAATGCTGGATATTCAAATCTCAATTATCCATGGTTGCTTATTTGGTCTAAGGATTATCTTTGCCATGGACCCTGAGCGCTTTAACCTGGCAGATTGCTTAAAGGAGATAAAGCATTGCACAACAGGGCTCTTCTGTCCCCGGGAACAGCTTGGCTCTGGGAACAGCTGGGGGGCAGAGCTCCTCTTAGCCAGCATGCTGCAGGGGTGCTCAGCCCATGGACCATGCTCCCGCAGCAGGGGACATGTGCTCTGTGCTGGCACCCCACTCCTGACCCTGGCACCTCCCAGCCTCCTGGCCCTCAAGAGGCTGGCTGGGTCAGACCTGTGGCTGCTCTGGTATCTCCTGTTGGAGCCCTTTGCCTGCCAAAGCTCCCAGCCCAGCCTTGGTGGGGACCAAGTCCCAGCTTGCTCTTGCTGAGGAGCTCATGGGTCCCTGCATTGCCTCCACTTCCCAACAGAGCTTTGAGTTTAATGCGTTGGTTTTGTAAGTATTGGTATATGGTCAAGGAATCCCCTGATTCCTTGCAGGCACTCTTTCTTCGCAATTTTGGGTTGGATTCTTTGCCATTTTACTCCTGAGAAGTTTTCTGCTGATCCTTAACCAAGTTAAGGACAAAATAATGATTTGTAATTATTGTTCTATTATAAGAAATAATTTAGCTCATCCGTAGGTGATTACCAGACAGGTGGTTATCATCCTTGTCAGGAGTGTTCTTTTGGCAAGGATGATAGAGCTAGATGAGCCCCTTCAGGTCATGCGTAGGTAACAGTAAAGCCCTCTGGGAGGCATTGTGCTGTTCTTATTCACATAGTAGTGACCTCAGTCCTACTAGGAAGACTTGCATTTAAATGTAAAAGAAGCATTTGAATATGTATTAGAAGTTCATATAGCATATGTGAGACAAAAGATTTTATCTGGTAAATAAAAACTTGAATTAGAAGTTAAAAATGGCTTCTATAAAATAACGTCCAACTGTAATTGTTTTTCTCTAGATAATGTGGATGCCTTAAAACTGATTAAAAATACAAGCAAACAAAAGAAACTTAAAAAGCCCTTTCTAGAATTCTGTCACTGGATTTAATACTAAATTATGTTCCTGCAAAAGGGAGGGATTAAGCAGGCTCAGTTCTGATGACTCTATTCCTATCTCTGATGATATCTTTCAGAGTATCTTGCTGAAGATGCTTTAAATGTGAGTACAGAAAAACAGCAGGTTCTGTTTGTTTGTTTGTTTGTTTGTTTCCAGAGGCAGGTCTTTTCCTTAAGCATAAATGATCTTTTATTTTTATTTATTTATTATTTTTGAGATAAAGGCTATATCAGTACCAGACCAATGGCTGTAATTTCTTGTTGAAAAGGAATCCTTGTAAATACTGTTTCTCTTAAGACAAATATTCATGACTTCCAGTGAAAATTTCTCTGATTATTATACATTTAAAGAACAAATCATAGTAATTAGCATCTTTCAAATCTTGACACAAAGTTAATATTGCATAATGTTTAAAAGAAAAAGTCATAAGGCTACTTTGTGTGTAAATACTGTGGAGTTTTTATGCTTAAGGAGGTGTAAGTCCCTTCAAGATTTTTGAAAAAATCCCATTTAATTAAATGGAAGTTAAATATAAATATAGTGCTTTTTATTAATTATTGTTACTTTAAATCTGAGTTTCTTAAGCATTTTTAAAATTTCTTCAACTTTTTCTTTAAAGGAAAAAGGGAAAAATATATGCAAGTGATCATATTCCTCAAAGAGCATGTGCGTGAAAACATATTAACTAGTTAAAGTTCTGTTAAAATAAAGTCAGAAGTCTTGCATGTTATCAGCATGATTAATGTACAAAAATGTCTTATAGTACTTTCAAGAGATTATTTTCAACCAGCTTTGAGCTCGGAACTACACATAAAAATAAAGATATACTACATATTAATTTTGTTTAATCTGAATCATTCTGATTTGTTTGTTTGAGGATGCTAGGCTTAATATAAAGCATTTTAAGATATTCTTTGCCTTTTTTTATGACAAGTAACATAAAAAATAAAAGATTTCCCCATATAACAGTAGCCGCTGGTGTCCTGTGTCAGGGTATTAACCTTTTTAACCCTGTCAGTTGACTGGGGCCAGGAAATATAGACTAGTCTTTTACTGCTCTTCTGTGTGTCACAGCTTTATTACACATCACATTTTTACTCTTCTGAAGTGTCTATAGTACTAAAAAAAATAGTCTTGTAAAAAGAATGCAGCATTACGTGGCTAAAAAGGTATGTAGGACTGAATACCATATATTTTATCAAAGCAGTGTCCTTCATCCAAAGTGCATTATTGTTGCTCTGTAAAATCTTAACATCAAAGAAAGACTCAGGGCTCTGTTTCATATTTTGTAAAGGTGATCTCTGAGCATTTCTAGTGGAATTATTCAATAGTTTGCTCTATATCATTTTGCTGATGACAGGAAAGCTGTCTCATGCCTTTAGTGGTATCTGTACAAAGTTGGCTTATCTTTCAAGTTAGAATAAAGCCTTATATAGTTGATTAGCAATAAATATTTCAACTGCTATTAAGAAAATATTAGTTCCTATAGGCAATAGTATTGTGTATTACTTATACATACAAAACTGTTCTCTTCTCAAAGAGTTTGTGCACATCCTCCATTTAGAAGAATAATGAAAATTATATGGGCACTTAAAATCTCTTCGCAGTAAGATGGCATCATATTACTAGGAGAATCAAAGACATCCTTTAATTTATAGAAGAGCATTGCTTTACCACTTAATTATAAATCTACAGAGACTTGCACATTATTTTCGGTAATCCAGAGAGCAGCCCCTGGTAGAAGAATGTGACCTTCCAATAAATATCATTTTGATAAATATATGGCAGCTTTGGGCATTACAAGGGAAGCTGCATCTGATTCTCTTCTCATTCCTGGGGTCATATGCAATAGCCTGCCTTCTTGCTGCTCACCCTTATGTCCTTTTCTTCCAGATGGTCACCCATAATATACCATTCATGTTTGTGCAAAAGGTTCACCTCCAAGAACTATTTCTTGTGGCAACTAGGGCAGCAAGTGTGCAAAGTGGCTTGGAATGTCCTCAAACCATAGGGTCCCTGCCTGCCAGAGGCAGGAGCGTTACAGGAATGTGAGTCCTTTCTCCTGCTTCTGCCCCAACTTCAGAGCCCTGCCCAGTGCAGGCAGGTAGCCCCAGTTGTCACCTTTGGCAGAGGAAGCTGCCTTGCTGCCTTCGCCCCCTGTCCCCACTTCTCTGGTGTCCCCTTTGCTTGCTCACACCTCTGACACTACTCTCCTCTCCTGGAGCAGAGATGTGCAGGTTTGATCCATCTTTGATGCAGAGTTTATGCCCTTTGGTGGCTGAACTTGCCCAGCCCTCAGGGCAGCAGATGGGCTCCCAGGTCACAGCCCAACCACTGTTACCTTTTTGCTGCTTTCTGTGCATCTGTGTGGTGTGTGTGTGCTTCCTTAGGTTCCTGCCTCAGCAGCCTCCTTTGATTGAACTCCTGGCCTTCAAGGAGGGTAATATCACACAGATAACCTGAGCAAACTCTGACATTTATTTCCCATAACTCTGTAATCCTCCACAGTAACTCTGTCATCCTCCACAGCAGGGTATTGCTTTGGGCAAACTTAAATATGATCTGGGGAATGTTCCAATGAGACTTCACCGCAACTAGATGGAATTTGGTCCCCAACGTTACTTTATTTCTCCTTAGCAGTTTTGGTCCTTTAGAAACAGCACCAAAGACTGTGACAACACTCTCTGTGAGGAGTTTTTTGCTTTTTTTCAGCTTTTTCCCAAACCCTCTGTGTGCCTCTGGCTGCCTTTGGTAGACGGCTTTTTGGGAGACAGATATTTTGGGGATGAATTCAATCAGGAGAGCAATAAGAAATAAGGTGAGGGGAAGTTTTCCCATTTGTGAGATGATGCAACACTGCAATAATCTGGAAATAGATGGACTGAACTTTAACTTGACTGATTTATAAGGGAAGTAGACAAAATAAAGGAGATACACTTTAAAGAATAATCCTACCTCAGACTTTTCATCTGAAACTAGTTTGAGCTGGTCAATAGTCACATTTTCCATTTCTTAAGCTAATCAGTATTTGCAGTTTCCAGTCTCTCTCTCTCTCTCTCTCTCTCTCTCTCTCTCTCTCTCTTTTTTTAATACTCTGTATTGAAAATGTTCAATTCTTAACAAATATTAACTCATTCTGATCTGCAATAAAAATGAGGTATTTCTGAATTTTTTCACAAAATCAAAATTCTGTGGAAAAAAATGTTTTCCCATCATTTATAAATGTGTTCTCAACTCTTAGACATACTTATAATTCTGCAAGATATTCATTGTTATAATCTAGTTTTATTCCTCAAGAGTCTGTGTTATGCAATAATAGCAGTCATCCGGTAATTAATAATCATGTGATCTGTTCATTTTTGATTAAAGAGAAGTGTTCATATAATTAAAAAGACCTTCTCCTCTTTTCATCATCTTAACCACCCCTGACAGCACTTCACAGCACCAGAAGAAACTTTATAGTGACTGGTATGTCTGTATGGTCCAGAGTGATGGTGAGAGGTTAATTAGAGGTTCTAAACTCAACACAGCTGCACTGGCGAAGATAGAGAGTGCTAAATGTGGCACCAGATAATGGATTTGCTGCACTTCACCATCTTTTTGGACCCTTTAAAAGTAATCCAAAGGCTCCCGAAGAGACTACTGGAATTCAAGTTCATGTTACTCTTTTCATTCTTGAGATTTATGAAGTGTATTTCACACTGAGGAGCTAAGGAAGAGCAAGCTGTTGCAATTATTGGGGGTCATGTTAGCATCAGTAGTCTTGTACTCTATGTACCTCTGCTGACTTGCAAAAAACTAAAAGAGAAATTATCATTATACAAAACTCTGCCAGAAAATTTGAGATTATATATATATATATGTTAATATTTGGAAGTTAAAAATATCCCAGTAAAAATGTGTTCCTTACAAAATACATTTTTCAATAAATTTTCATACAAACATGCATTTTTTCCAATCAATTTTATGAAGGAATATTTGACTAAAATCTGAGAATCTCCATATAGTCCACGTTTAGTCCAGATCACAGAATCACAGAATAGTTTGGGTTGGAAAGGACCTTAAAGATCATAGAATTCCAACCCCCTGCCATGGTCAGGGACAAGAAGTTAGACTTTAGCTGGTCTATCTCCATATAGAGGTAAACATAGCTATCAAAATATATATCTACATATATTTATATAGATAAATGTGGAGATATATGTACAGAGATAGACCAGGTATATCTGGTCTAAATGAATTGCAGATAGAGATGTAATTTAACTAAAATTTCTGACCTTAGGAATGTTCCTTATTCATTAATTTGATGGGAAGAACAATTTTTAAGCCTTCTTTTATTTTCAGTATCACAGAGCTCATTTACATGGGGAATATGTTTTATATCTTCACTTTATGTTTTAAATGCAATTCTGTTGTGTTTAAAAAAAAAAAAAACATTATACATGCTATATAAGTATATACTGCCCTCTTTTAGTATGATTATCAATTTTACCCATGACAAAAATGGCATTTCCTGTTCTGCATTTGTAGCTGAAATATATATTTTTTCAAGTTCCAAATTTTACTTTCATTTTTATACCAAATGGGTATTGTGGGAAGGGTAATTAAAACTGCAAGACATCTGGTTCCAGCAGCCTGTTGAGATACATGTCATGGAAAGCATGCCCCTGCTTTGCCTGGCCCTGCCTTTCCCTCTCTCCCTTTCCCTATTGTCTTTTTCCAGCACAACAAATACAATTACTTTATAGCAAATATCACACATTATATCTTTCTTCTGTTCTTTCGTTCTTTTGTTCTTTCTTTCGGTGAAGTTTATCCCTTTTTGGCGTATTTTTCTAATTCTCATTTCTGGAACAAGTAAGGGTTTGGAACTTGTTTTTAGATTTTAGTCTATATGCAATTAAATGCAATCTACTTCCATTAATAAGGTTTTAGTCACTTAGTTCAAAATGCTGAAACAACATAACCTGTTTTAGGGTTTTGGTTTTTATTCAAGACTATTGAACACCACTAATGTGGTGTTCATTATCAAAGGACAAAGGGCACTCTGAATTGTAATAAGGACTTCTGGTTTTAAATTCCATTACTTGCATTAAAACCACTTACTGCCACTAAGAAAAATGAGTATAACTTTGTGCATTTTGTGGCAAATAGGCAGTCGTTTGATATCTTATAGCAGAATGTTTCAGTTAATAGGCCCCTACTTGAAAGTACCCTTTCACACCAATGGTTGCAAGCGCGTTCTGCGTTTTTGTGTAAGTCTGACATCCGTGAAAAGACAACCATAATCTGTTTCTTATTGTGCATTAAAGAGGATTCTTTGGAAATTGCTGAATAACTTAGCAATATGTTCTGTATCATTTTTACTGATGACAAGAGAGATGTCATCTCTGGTGCATCTGTATAAAGTATCCTCTTGGATGACTTCTGTACATTGCAATCTGCTTTGTTTCTTCAAATAGGAAACTGCTTCAAAATCCCTGTTAAATGCCAAACACCAAAATATTTCACTTATTTGCAAGTAACAAAAATAGAGTGTGCTGACTCTTGGGAATCATTGTAACAAGCGTTCCATTAAATGAGGGGGAAGAAAAAAAAAGAAAAAAAGAAAAAAAAAAAAAAAAGTACCCTTGCACTTAATTCAAGAGCAGGGCTATTTTTTTCAGCACAAATATGTTGTATCATTCAGGTCTTTGTCTTGGTGTGTTTAATGAGCACAGCTGTACCAAATCCGTTTATCTTCCAGGCAAGGTCAGGACAGCTGGTCAGGCCTGGAGACAGACTTTTATTATATTTTGTGGTTTAGATTCATTTTATTCTGTTTATCACTTTTGTACTTGGAACAAGAAAGGGGTCCTTTCCAAACAAAACCCTTTTGAATCAAGATATAGGCTACCTCTCCTGATGGCCGGGGCCACCACCTCAGCAGGCTTCATCTGGAGGACTGATCAAATGTGATGGAGCCATCCTTCCCTCAACTGCACTGCATCAGCCCAGGTGGGTGCTGGGGCAACTTGGGAACACACAAGGTGTCTGTCCAGTGGACATGGCTCTGTGAACAGCACTTGCAGGACCAAGGCTGGAGTTTTTAGCCACTGATCTCCATTGCAGAGAAAACAGTAAGTCTGCCATGCAAACATGGCCCAATGGTGCTTGAGGCAGAATTAATGAATGCTCCAGCTCCCTGCTGGTGTGGTTAGTGTAGCAGCTTTTTTTTTTTTAAAAAAAAAAAAAGGGGGGGGGGGGGGCGGGGCCCCGGGGAGTTACTCCACAAAATGAAGCTGAATAGTTTTTGAACAATACAAACTTCCTGTAGACATTTCACTTCTTTGAAAACAAAAGAGCAGAGGAATAGGGCAGAAAGGAAGGAAGGGACAATGGGAGGAAGAGCAAACAGGGCGCGCCTGCCAGCAGGGGCAGGTACAGCTGTGTCTTGTCCCACGCTTCTGGTGAGACCAGTTCAGCAGCTAACCTGGGTTTTAAAAGGACACAGAAGGGACAATTAGGTGGTGGTTAGTGGTAAGAAGCAACTTGCTGTGGCTGAGAAAATGTTCTGTACCAGAAATGAAGTAATTTTCACCACATTTTACTCAATACTGTTAGCCAAGGATGCTGAGGTAACATATTTGTGTTGTTTTAAAGCCTTTAAATATTTGGGCTGCTCATTTACATTGGATCTCAGTGGAGGCCCTTTCTTTCTAAATCCACAAAGCTCAGTTTTATGGTACCCCTGTTGCATCTGAGGGTGTGTGGAGAGGTGGGGGTTGCTGGAGGCTGCTTTAACAAGAATTGTAAATGAGCCTCTTTTTGCTGTAGCTTGGGCTCATGCCACAAAAATTCATCTTTGGGAAAGCTGCTCAGGATTTGTCACGTTACTGTGACTGCAGCTTGGTAATTATTATTCCTAGATTGGGTGTCTTTTTAAGACCCTGAGGGTTTTGATTTAGCATGTTGTGTCAGGCCATTAATAGATACCTAGATCATTATATATACAGTGAGTCAGCATTGGTCTTCAAATCTGGATCAAAACCTACCTGTAAGTTGTCCTCCTGATACCCACAGATTTTGTGATCCCATCACTACTGCCTGCTACAGATGGCCAAGAAATTAGTAACCTGTAATTGTAAATTCCTCTTGAAAGAAGGAAATGTTGTTTAGTGGGATGTGAAGAACCTTATTCTTATTGCTGTCTTCACAGCTTATTCCACTCAATATAAAATGTAAAAGCTAGGAAAATATCACCATTTAAAACTATAAGGACTTTCTCTTTTACTTCTTACTATATTTGTATACTTTTTTTTTTTTTTTTTTTTTTTTTCAATAAGGGCAGTTCAGGCATCAATCAGTCTGACTTACACTGTGATTTTAAGATGTCATCAGAAACATTTCTTTAAGTGACTGCCAGTCACTAATTGCATCTCCTGTACATCTCCATAGACATTACACACAGATATATTGGTATATAATATTCTTGTGTTTTATGTTTGTATAAACATACTGCTAATACTGTATTTCTCTGATAGAGATGTCCATAAATCTAGATCTCCAGAGATACCTTTTAATGACTTAAACATTACACCAGAGATTCCAAGGGGACATGATCAGGATGTAATAATGGGCCAATGTCAAAAAGGATTTATGATTATTATTCATATGACTCAACCATATGCTCCAGCTACTGCTGTAATCTTGCTAGTCTTGGTCTGACATCTGTAGTGATAATGAGTAAAATTGAATTACACCACAGAAAAAAATCAAGACACTTAAAAAATAACTAGTGGGCTGCCAGAAGAAACATTGACCTCCTCTGTGGGGTCAAGAGATGGTTTTAAAATATGCTGGATGCTCCTGACAAAGCTGAAGCACTCAGAGGATCTGGCAACCAGCTGTTCTAGCTTTATTAGAGAAGAACTTAAGTATAATTGAATTCCTAAACCATATGTATTTATCGCTGCAGTTAAATAGCATGCATGATCCTATCAAGTTGACTTTAAAAAAAGGAAGTTACCTATTTTGTTTTATATAGTAGGACAACTGGTGTCTGTTCTAAACAATGCAAGGTTGGGGAAGGTGCTTGAATAACATGTATTTTCAGGATCACCTGAGCAGTCGTGCTGCCTGACTGTCTTTTTGGTTAAGCATTAAGTTTCCAAGTGACTATGGTATAAAGACAGATATTTCTGTTTTGTTTCCCCTTAACAGTCTTGGGTCTGTCATGGTCTCTTATGGAGCAAGCCTCAGCTCTCTCTGCAGATGGAGCTGGCACTGGCTGGGAAACAGCAGCTCATTGGGCAGAGTGACCACAAAATGGTAGAGTTCTCGATACTCGGTGAAGTCAGGAAGGGGATCAGTAAAACCGCTCTCTTGGACTTCCAGAGGGCTGACTTTGAGCTCTTCAAGACACTGGTTGGCAGAGTCCCTTGGGAGGCGGTTCTGAAAGACAGAGAAGCCCAGGAAGGCTGGGCGCTCTTCAAGAAAGAAATCTTAATGGCTCAGGAGCGGTCTGTCCCCACGTGCCCAAAGACGAGCCGGTGTGGAAGAAGACTGGCCTGGCTGAACAGAGAGCTGTGGCTCGAGCTTAGGAGAAAAAAGAGGGTTTATACTCTTTGGAAAAGAGGGCGGGCCACTCAGGGGGACTACAAGGATGCTGCGAGGCAGTGCAGGGACAAAATCAGAAAGGCCAAAGCTCATCTGGAGCTCAATCTGGCCACTGCTGTTAAAGACAACAAAAAATGTTTTTATAAATACATCAACACAAAAAGGAGGACTAAGGAGAATCTCCACCCTCTACTGGATGCGGGGGGGAAACTTAGTAACCAGAGATGAGGAAAAAGCTGAGGTGCTTAACGCCTTCTTTGCCTCAGTCTTTAACAGCAAAACCAGTTGTTCTCTGGACGCCCAGTACCCTGAGCTGGTGGAAGGGGATGGGGAGCAGAATGTGGCCCCCACAATCCACGAGGAAATGGTTGGCGACCTGCTACAGCACTTGGATGTACGCAAGTCGATGGGGCCGGATGGGATCCACCCGAGGGTACTGAGAGAACTGGCGGAGGAGCTGGCCAAGCTGCTTTCCATCATTTATCAGCAGTCCTGGCTATCGGGGGAGGTCCCACTTGACTGGCGGCTAGCAAACGTGACGCCCATCTACAAGAAGGGCCGGAGGGTAGACCTGGGGAACTATAGGCCTGTTAGTTTAACGTCAGTGCCAGGGAAGCTCATGGAGCAGATTATCTTGGGTGTCATCATGCAGCAGTTGCAGGGCAAGCAGGCGATCAGGCCTAGTCAGCATGGGCAGGTCCTGCTTGACGAACCTGATCTCCTTCTATGACAAGGTGACACGCTTAGTGGATGAGGGAAAGGCTGTGGACGTGGTCTACCTTGACTTTAGTAAGGCATTTGACACTGTTCCCCACAGCATTCTCCTCAGGAAACTGGCTGCTCATGGCTTGGACTGGCGTACACTTGGTTGGGTGAAGAGCTGGCTGGGTGGCCGGGCCCAGAGAGTTGTGGTGAATGGAGTCAAATCCAGTTGGATGCCGGTCACTAGTGGAGTCCCCCAAGGCTCGGTACTGGGGCCAGTCCTCTTTAACATTTTCATCA
The DNA here is from genome assembly GCF_011077185.1 of Oxyura jamaicensis. Lineage (NCBI taxonomy): Eukaryota > Metazoa > Chordata > Aves > Anseriformes > Anatidae > Oxyura > Oxyura jamaicensis. Next base: position 1,026,688 of record NC_048904.1, on the reverse strand, counting down.
ATGATCTGGACAAGGGGATCGAGTGCACCCTCAGCAAGTTTGCAGACGACACGAAGTTAGGTGCATGTGTTGATCTGCTTGAGGGTAGGAAGGCTTTGCAGGAGGATCTGGATAAGCTGGACCGATGGGCCAAGGCCAATGGTATGAAGTTCAACAAGGCCAAGTGCCAGGTCCTACACCTGGGGTGCAACAACCCCAAGCAGTGCTACAAGCTGGGAGATGTGTGGTTAGAAAGCTGCCTGGCAGAGAAGGACCTGGGAGTATTGGTTGACAGTCGGCTGAATATGAGCCAGCAGTGTGCTCAGGTGGTCAAGAAGGCCAGCAGCATCCTGGCTTTTCTAAGAAACAGCGTGGCCAGCAGGTTTAGGGAAGTGATTGTCCCTCTGTACTCGGCTCTGGTGAGGCCGCACCTCGAGTACTGCGTTCAGTTTTGGGCCCCTTGCTACAAGAAGGACATGGAGGTGCTTGAGCGAGTCCAGAGAAGGGCAACGAAGCTGGTGAAGGGTCTGGAGAACAAGTCTTATGAGGAGTGGCTGAGGGAGCTGGGACTGTTTAGCCTGGAGAAGAGGAGGCTCAGGGGTGACCTTATCCTCTCTACAGGTACCTGAAAGGAGGCTGTAGCGAGGTGGCGGTTGGTCTATTCTCCCATGTGCCTGGTGACAGGATGAGGGGGAATGGGCTAAAGTTGTACCAGGGGAGGTTTAGTTTGGATATTAGGAAGAACTTCTTTACTGAACGGGTTGTTAGTCACTGGAATAGGCTGCCCAGGGAAGTGGGTGAGTCACCATCCCTGGAGGTCTTTAAAAGACGTTTAGATGCAGAGCTTAGGGATATGGTTTAGTGGCAGATTTGTTAGTGTTAGGTCAGAGGTTGGACTCGGTGATCTTGGAGGTCTCTTCCAACCTAGACTATTCTGTGATTCTGTGATTCTGTGATCTATGCCATTTCCAGGTTTCTCTGTTCAGTGGGAGGTTAGTAAACATGCAAATACCTCCTGTACCAGTGTGCAGATATGAGAACTCCTTTCTGCTTCCGGATGAACATGTAGTGTTGTGCAAGGTAAATTTGTGAGCATTTGTGAGCATTTTGACAGTTTCTGTCAAAATTCACCAATCTTCCATTACTGACCACAGCACTTAGGTGGAGGTGAAAACTCATTTGTATCTCACTAAGAAAGAGAAAACTCAGGTGAAATGGCCTGATGTCAGCCCTGCTAATCCTGCAGTGGTGTTTAGTAAAAGGGCAGCAAGCAGAAGTCAAAGGAGCTGTGCATAAAGTGGACTAAGTCACAAACCACCGAAGTTGCTATAAAATTGTGGACAAACATAGCAGTAAAGGTCAAATATTTAGGCAGTGTTAGTCAGTCAACTAATGTATGTATCAGCATATTAGTGAGGAAATCCCCAAAACCTCTGTGGGAGGTTTTCCTTTTGATCTGCCACCGCCTGCCAGGCTGCTGGCATCACTGCTGCAGCCACCAGGCAGGCATAAGCAGCTCCTCTGGGATTTGAACAATTTGCTCCTTAAGGCAAATATCCACTTCATTAATTCGAAGGTATGCTGAGCAACTGGCAGCAGGTGAGGAGCAAAAGACAGGGAACCAGACTAGATGAGCATGTCAAATATTTGTTGGTAGTGAAGCAAGCTTGTCTGCCTGCTAGATTCTGGTGCCTCTCCTTGTTCTCCCAAGTTCCTCAGCCAAAAGAAGAGTTCAACATCTGCAAAGCCTGCAGTCTTGGCCTGCAGGAACACAAGCACTGGTAGATTTGAGATGGTGTCTTAAGCACCTGACATCCTCCATCTATCTTCCTTATTTTAATTATTTCTAAGCTATAAGGTGACCTAATCAAACAAGATCCTGTCTGATGTCAAGGCTCTTTCTTTGCTTTAATCTCTTCACATTTCTATATACTTTCTTTCTTTTTCCTCTGGAACTATCAAAGTATTTTCTTTAACAAGCACATCAATGAAAAATGAAGTCTGCATTCTTGAATTCTAAGTCACGCATAAACCTTAAAGACGCTGTTTGCTCAGTGTTGACAGAAGCAGTCGTCTGCCTTAATTTACCTTCATCGTATGTTTTTATTAGAGCTGTGAGAGCGTGCATAAACTCACCAGGGGGACACGCGTGTTACAGGGCTCTTTTCTTAAACTCTCTAAGCTCTAATAAGAACATACCGGCTAAAGCACTGTCCTGTACTGGGACAGTAATACCTCTCTGTCCTGTGTTCCTTCAGTGCTAGAACAAGCCTCTCAGAGAATATTTGCTCCCTTAAAGACGTCACAACAGGAGTGAAGGAACAGGCTTTGAGGACTGGTCTCAAGGAATCGTCTCTCGTCTATTGACGTTCTTCTGCTCAGTCCTACCAAAAAGCTTAGCAATGCTTTTCTCTAATTCAGGTGTCAAGTCTGATACTCCAAGACTAACTCAATTATTTTTCAGGTGTACATGGGGAATGGTTGGTGCCATTGACTTGCATTAATGAGCCTTTAAAAGTAAGTGAAATGCCAACCTATTTTCTATAAGCTCACATTTTTCTATAAGCTCACATTTCCATATCCACTGAGGAATTTTTAATGGTCAACAAGTTGACCAATATTAGATATGGATGTATACAACCACATGCATAAAAATCAAAGACAGACAATATGAGCTCAACAGTAGAAGGGTTATTGTTATGGTTGATTGGGGTGCTTCACATTTAACTTACAGAAATCACTTAGATTAGAGAAAGGTGTTATTTGATCTTCTATTTTTCGGCAGATGCTGCCAAATAGTTTTCTAAATCAGTCCCAAATGTGGCCAGGTCTCTGTATTGGGCTGGTGTGAGTATAGTAGTGGTTTTGTTCCCTCTTGCTACTATTTCTTTTCCCCCTATGCTTCCTCCTATACTTTGGGGGTGAGAACACAGAGCCCCAGAATATCACACGCATTAGACAAAACAAAGCTTCAATGTGTGCTAGATGTAATAACCTACAATGTCACCCCTGTCATCCCAAATTACTGGAACATGCTGTGTTTCAGCCCTGCACACCTACATGCCTGGTGCAGGGTCAGGCGCAACTCCTCCTTGCTGGTGTGTGCTTGCATTGCTTTCTGCTTGCCTCCGAGGTCATGGGCACTGTGCTTAGGCTGGTCACAGTAGGTGGGCTGTGTAGAGAAACACTTGCTGGGCACTTTTGTGCTAGATGCTTTTTCTGCAGTCTCAGGTGACTGGACTTTAAGACCTAATGTGCTATTTCAGCCTGATGTTTTTATAGTCCTAAAATAAGCCAGGTCCACTGAAACAGTTTGTAATAGTGCTTTGAAAATTCATCTCAATCAGGTAAAAGCAGGTTAGAAAGCTGTTAAAACGTGCAGAAAGAGCAAACAGCCAAGTGACCATGAGTACTTGAAGGCAGTAGACTCTTCCTTTGTCTCAGGTGGGTCCAGAAGATGACATTTTCCAGAGCTGCATGGTGAGAGAATCCACACCTACCACTTCATGGCAGGTCTTTGTGCTTTAAAGTGTTGAGGCTACACAGAGGCACATCTATAATGTCCTGATGTACTCATTGGTACAGGTGGAAGACAAAGATTTAAAACTGGTATTTCAGGTAAATCAATGGAAACATGGCAAAAAGTGGTAAAATAGATGTTTTCCCATAAATCAGTGAACTGTAATATAGCCTAGGTATTTTTCTCTCTTACCCCTGCAAATACTGCATCCATCAGAGGACTGAGCCCCCAGATAGCTCTGCATATGCTTCTTGCATGTGATATTTCTAATCACTGATACTTTGTGCTCTGTTTCACTTACTGTTGCCTTGCCTCTAGTTTGGTTGGTTGTTTTTTCAGAAGGTTAATGATGGAAAGGAGTTTGATTATTTTGCAGTTTGCTCATGCCTTTCACATACTTTTTCTTCTCTTTACCTGAAAAAGAAAACAGCAAGCATGGCAGAATCCCATATGTATGACCTGGTGCTGTCCCAGCCAAACCACACCCATCCAGCAAATTAGATTTTTTACAGTACTTTCTTGAAGCATGAGCTTATGAATTTTGAGAAAACTTTGTTAGAAGAGCTCTAAGGGTTTGAAAGGGCTTGCTTTGTTTTTATTTGGTTTGCACAATGCAATTCTTGCTTGCAGCAATATTATTTAGTGATGATCATGGCAGGAATAATTCCCAGTGTCAGACAGACTCTTGCTATTGAAGTCCTGTTTAATCTTGCACTTACTTTTAAACTTTTTTAAAAGAGCATCAGAGGAGCACTAAGTGCTCAGAACAGCTGGAAAGGCAAAGCTCGGGGCATCACATGCATTTCTATTCCACTTACAGGTGTGAACTGTCTAGCATGACTAAGGGTAAGGATGTAAGTGGAAAAGAACATGCCATTCTCTGCTCATGTGTACTCAAGGTCAAGTACAGATAAATCTAACAGGATGGCTGACTTTTTACAGTAATTGTTGCTTAATTCACTTCTCAGAGTTTGTATAGAGATCGTGCATCTAAATGAGCAATAAGGATGAAGACAGTTGGAGAATCAGACAAGAAAGTAATATCATGTCCAATAGGACTGTGTGACTACAGAGAAGCAAAGTGGTTGTTGACGTGGAAAACAGGGATACAGTAATTTGTGCTATGGATAGATTAGTGAAGATAGAAACATGGAGGGATTAGGGTTAAGAAATAGGCAACACTTCTCTGTACATGGTGAAAACATAGCATTTGAATGTTGTGTGGTGGAAAATGAAAGATCAAATTACCAAAAGGACTGAATTCCCAAATGTGTTGAAACCAATGGCTATTGGTACCATTGCTTCCTTTTGATGATACATGAATTCCATGCTGAAGAAGGGGGATCATGGGTTATTTTTCAGTTATACCAGTGTTTTGTCAGTCAGATGGTTCTAGCAAGTATGTAGAAAATCATATAGCTTAACAGCTACAATGGTTTGTATAAAAGAGATCCTCTTTTATAGTTTGCCATGCAGAAAGACTATCTAGTAAGTAATCGAGTCATGGCTGTCTGAATGGAAAAGAACAATTCAGCAACAGGCCCAGGGTTCTTCATCCTCAGCCTTACTGTCATCTTCTGCAGTACCAGCCTTTCCTGAGACTTTGATGTTGGAAATGGGCCTTATCCATTGTCCGGGTAAGTACTTGATACAAACACCAACAGGTTAATAGTGAAAAGCTGCTCTTTCCTCATGCCCTGTAGTAATACATTAGAAGAGTTGTGCAGGCAAAGTGCACTGGTACATGCTTTGCCATAGAGGGTAAAATACAATAATGAGAAAAGAGAGAGTGGCAATATCCAAGCTACCTTCACCATCAACTCAAACATGGGTCATAACTGTAGGAAATGTAGCCAAGCTTATCGGATCCTCAGCAAATGTAAACTGGCATAGCTTTCTTTATTCAGAAACCTTATTCAGATTTACAAGGATCTGGCTCTCTGTCTTTTTTCACAGCCAGACTGAAAACAATGAAAAACAAAAAAAAAAACTCCCCCCCCCCCCGCAATAAAAAATAAATCAACCAACAACCCAACACCAAAACATTAGGCTGCGTTATAGGTTTATCTTAAGATACTAACCAGCTCTAAGGTGCTTTGCTGGGCATGAAAGTGTGTAGGAATGCTCGAGTGTTCTCAAAGACAATGACAAAAAGAAATCCCATAATTTAAAAGCGCATTTGCACACTGTTAACAAAGGTCTTTTGGTAGACTGCAACCTGTATTGCTGCTAATATACCACAACTGTCAATCTAGGAGCACGGTGTCCAAAATCAACCCAGGGAAATTTCCTTCCTTCCAATAGTCACAGTGTGAGAATAATCACTGCCACCTTTGTATCATAGGGATTTCATGTCTTTCAACAGACTTTTATATCATCCTTGCAGTAGTGGTTTGTGAAGTGAATGAAGTCTCATAAGTGAAAACATAAGTAGAGTAAGTGACCTTCATACATAGAAGTAAAAAATAACAAATCGAGCATCGCAACAAGCCAGCAGCTCAGTGTGCACAGATGGAGGCAGACAAAATAAATTAAACTGATTTTGATATCATCTGTATTCCCCAGTATCTCAGAGGCTCTGAAAAGTTGCAAAGGTATTTTTTTGGTTTTGTTTTTCAGTTGCTTACATTCAGATTTTTAAAAACCCAGAATCTGCTTCATGGATATTTTCTCAGCCATTTAATGATAAATTGAGGGAAAGACTACTATAAATTCAGTAACTAATTGGGGTGGTAATTTAATCATAAATTAGATGTCAATTTAAGTATTTTTTTTATTATTTTCAGTAATAATGTTTACTCTGTTTTGTGCTCTTTAATTTGGATTTAAACCACTGCTTTTAACCACCATCTTAAAACTCAGAAGAAAAAAGGCCTTATAAAAGGAAGTAGCTGAATGCTAGTTTCCGGATATTTTTATTAGAATACTTTTAGACGAAATGGTTGGTGAAATATTGTTCTTGTAGCTCAGTTTTTCTTACTACTGAGGAAAATCCGAAGCAGAAAAGGAGGTGGTTTCTGGTCACACCACAAGTCTAGAGAATTAGGGTTCAGTCTCTGCTTACTGTTTAAACTCATAAAATGTGTAGGCTTATCGCTCAGTTCAGTGGTGTTGCTTTGAGAAGCTGGAAGCCGTGCCAGCCCATTCACCCAGCCTGCTTCTAACCAGATGTACAAGTCTATAACCTGCCTTTCCCTACCTGTCACCTCAGTCCTAACAGGAAGGAGATGCCACATCCTTCTGTAAGCAGAACATGGCCAATGTAGAATGTTGTGCCAGAAAAAAATTCTTTATTCCAGAGATTTATATGTTTTATAATGCTAACTGAAATGCTTTTCCATGCAAATTGTAGCTGTGACACACTGAGCTCAAGAGATTTACATCAGGAAAGAATTTGAGCAATACATCTAGAATAGAGAAATCAGAAACAGAAAAAAAAAAAAAAAAAAAAAAAAAAAGTGTTTTTCATTGTTTGGATTCTTTTAGATCGAATGTTACTAGTTTATATACTTAATTCCCTGAGTTTCTGGGAGTTTGCATGGTTCTTCTGGGGGAAGAGGCCCCAGCAGAGGCATAAACTCAGAGGCATTATTTGGTACCTGGTCCCATGTTTTCATCTATCTAATTTCACGTATGACATTTAGCTAACTTAATACTTAGCTACACAACCAGTCTGTGCATGAAGCACTGCATGAACATTTTTTCTTTCCATGTTTATCTGTGCTTTTTACACCCTTTCATTGTGTGGAGGGCTTGAAACAAAGTTATAAAAAGCACTGCTGTTGCATAAATATGACAAAGCTCTGAAACAGAGGAAAAACTAGGTTATTGCCCTAACCATTCAACCAGCTGAAATGTTTTCTCCCTTTAATCAAATGTCACTGTGTCATTAGCATGCTTAAGCAAACAGCTTAATAGGTGGCTTAGTCCAAAGGTGTACGGCCCAATATCAGAAGAATCCTGCTTTGTAGTCTGTGTCATGAGAAGCAAACAGTAGGTCATGCTCTAGAAGCTGTCTACAAAAACTGATCTGGGTCTGATGTGAAGCAAAGGTTGGTTTTCAACTCGGCTTAGTTGCTTGTTGTTTCTGTGCTGCCCAGAGCTCTGTTCTGCTGGAGACTATATGAGTGTCCTCTGCTGGCTGACAGCCTGCTGCAAGTCCCTCAGGTCTGTAGGCACTGTGAGCTGCTGAGCCAAAATATCCCTTAATTTTATTTTTTGTAAATCAGATAGTCTTTCTTGCCATGCATGGCTTCAGTATCTTATTTTCTTTGCAGGTATCCTTCTTATTCAAAATGCCCTGCAATGACTGAAAACACTGGAAGGTGCTGTGAAGCCTTACCCCCCTCCCAGCTCCATGCTGTGGCCCTGCTGTTGTAGTGTTCCTGCTGCTGTCAGGGCTGGGGGGAGAGTGACAGGAAGAGTTAAACGACTTTTGCCATGAGATTTTTGTAACGATAGGCTGTGTCTGTGAAGGCTTGTAACTCAGCTTGCGTGCACCCACATCACACAGTACTGTGGGAGCTGCTTTTGCCACGAGAGCTAAGATTACAGAGCAGTTTCCGTCCCAGCCTCGTGATTCCACATATGCACGCTTCCAAAATACTCCGTTCTCGGGGATGAGTGTTTTTTTTATGTACTTGCTCTGTGCCAGAATATTCTGCAAAATCTGTTTAGCTTTTTGGGGGTTATGAGAGGATAGCAATAATTCCCTTCCTATCAGTCAAAACATTCCAACCACCATTTATTTCAGCAAGAAACAAATAAAACTACTGTGGGTCCCACAATGTGTCTCTTAACTCACCGTATCTTCTACAATCCTTCTCCTCTTTCCAGACAGTATTGTTTTCACTTTCCCCGCTGAAATAATGAAAATTATCTCACTCTGCTCTCTTTTTCTTCCAACAAATCTGCTCTTCCTTTTCCTAGAAAATCCTTGCTTCTTGTTTTCCCCTCAATCTTTATATTGGCTGCTTCCCTGCTTTGACAGTAGCCGTTCCTTCTCCCAGGGAGAAGATCCCATAGTGTCACCATCCATTGCTAAGACCACAAATGGGTGGAATTTGGCCCCATACTGACCACGTGGACAGGAACTTGCATTCAGAGGAGTGCCCCAGGAGGATTTCAATACAAAAAAAAAAAAAAAAAAAAGTGTTTTATTTTATCCTACACCATTTTAAAGCAAAAGGCTGGATTACTTAGGGGCAATATTTGAGCCACAGTGGTCCCATAGTTTCCACGACGAGTTGGCTGGAATACCCCTGAGGACTGCACCTGCACTGCTCTTTATTTTCCGTCATGAGCAGGATATTGCAATTTGGTCGAGTCAAACTCACCCTCTTCACTCTGCCTGTCACTCGAAGGAGCAGAGCTTACCTATCCAGAGTTCAGAGAAGAATCTGGCTCTGTTACTTCTTGGTATCTTTGTTTGTAAGTTCTGTCCTCTGTACTTGAGCCTGAGTGAAGTGGTGGCATCTGACATTTTAAGCCAAGCTCTTTGAAGCATCTCAGAATTAATTGCTCACTCTTGTTTGGTTTATCTATACTATCAACTATGATGGATCTACAAGCTCCAGGTCCTTTCAGAAAACAAACATGACCGATAGCAATCGTTATTACAAAAAAGCTGAGGAAACCATGCTTTGATGGATTTTCTGTTAGGATTCATAATAGCATGGAGTTAAAAGCGAGAAAATAGGTGCTTTGGAGCATAAGATCGTGAAATGCTAATTTCAGTGATGCAGTGGTGTACTGAGTAAATATAGAAAGGATTTATTATGAAGTTCTTTGGTGTTGTTGGCACTGGCAGCAAATCACTGGGCAACATTATATCGCCAAAATCCAGGAAATAGCACAAACATTGAACCACTGTATTTTCAGTGACAATAATGAAAGAAGCTTTGGTATTGGTTGGCATCCCCACAAAAGGCATATGTTGGCATGTTCAGGAATGTAAATGATAGATTTGCTGCTTGAAGTTCGTAGTTATTTAATCAAACCCAGACTGCAGAACCTGGAGGGACATCGTGTATCTTTAAAGGAGAAGAAAGGGGGAGAGAGCACGAGAGAAAATAAAGTCATACTTTGCAAATAATGGAAGGTATCAGTCCCCTGGGTGTGCCTACCACATATCTGTGATTGCTGCAGAATTTGTGGGTGATCTTTTCTGCTTTTTTACCACATCACCATATCTTTAAGTAGCCTTGCAGAAAACAAATTGCCAACAATCTCATTTATGTGCTGATAGAAGTCAGATCAATTATTTACATTTCCTTTCATGGAAGAAAGTAAATCTGCAGATCAGGACAGGAAACCACTCATTTGATAAACTATTTCTACATTACTGTACACATACACACACACAACCTCCCCCTTCTTTCCTGCAAACAGACACACATGTAACTACAAACCCTTGCTCTTCTAGACACACAGAGAGGCACATTATTTTCAGCTCACATTTCACATTTAGATTACTATTACAGAATTACAAGAAGACTTATTTCGTTTCCATTTTTTGGAAGAAAAAGAAAGAAAAGATAATGAACATTCCACTTTCAGAAATAAATCTCCTAGCATTGTATGTTCTGGCTTTTAACAGGCCAAGCAGCAGAGGTCTGCTACTTTCCCAGCCTGGGCTTTGCTGTCGACTCAGCTTTCAATTTAGTCCAAGCATGATGGAAAAAGGAAAAAAAAAAAAAAAAAAAAAAAAACGTCTTTCAAAAGCAGTAATTGTGTGTTTCTGGGGAGAGAGAACAAATTACTAAATCAAATTAGCATTACATTTCATTCCTAGACCCTAGGAGATTCAAGGATTTACATAAGATACTTTCTGAAGTTATGTTGTTAGTGTAAACATTAAGATTCTGCACAAAATCCTCAAGAAGTGATGTGTCCTTAGGTGATGTCATCATACAATACTTTAAAAAATTATGAAGTAAGAAATGCTTTAACAGCACACTATCTATACAACCATACTATTTTTTTAAATAAAAATATAGGCTTTTATTACATTCTGTAGGATTTAATATCATTAATCCATTCATTGTGGGTGCTAGGAATACTTGCACTGTTATTTTTCTGCAGTATCGCTTATCTTTCTTTTCTCTCCTCGTGGACAAAAATGTTTGACTCGTGGCTGTAGAAGATTATGTCCAGGCCCCACACAAGACTGTGGAAGTTACCACAGATTTCTAGGCAGGCGTCATGTGTTTCAAAAAGCTAAAAAAGGGTGCTCAGCATTACTCCGTTTCCCACCCATTTTTTTTTCCCTCTAGTGACCTCCTCCTTCTCTGCATCAACAAATTCTTTGTAATTCTATCTCACTTTATAGAATTATTTTTTTTGCAAAACTGAGGTAGAGCAAAATTTCCATGTGGGGCACTGCTAGCTCATTGCCTGAGTGCTCCTGCCCTGAGGGCATCCGTGCTCCTGCTCCCTCCCTGTGCCACAAGGCTTCTTCCAGCTCAAGTTTTAAAATTAATTCTAGTAAAAACAATGGTGCAGTGATGAAAATAATAATAATAATAGTTAAGAAGGCTTCCATGTCTAGGGCATGTGCAACCAATAATTAGTCATTTGAAAATTAATCAGAGTAAAATGTATAGGGTTTTATTGTAAATGTTGTGAGTTTCAGGTCCTCCAATGAACTGCAAATGGTGACATAAGAAATTAAGTTAAATTGTACTTATGTCTCAAGATCTATAAAGCATAGTTAGTATTATTGTACTTGTCAAGACAGGACTACTCCATCTGAGGAGCTAAAACACAATAGCAAAAAGAAAAATGGAACTTATGTTTATATATTTTTTTTTAATTTAAAGATGACTTTGACAGCTCTAGAAAACAAGGACAACAGTAAAACATGTATGTCAAGAAAGCTTCATAACTGAAAAAAATATTTTGTGTTGTTTTTTAAAGTAGGACTAAACATTTCTATTTATCCTAGGAGTCTATGGGTTTACTGTGTTTCAGAAAATAAATGCTCCCCACAAATTTATGTAATTATATGTAATATATTCAGGAAAACTAATTACTGAAGCAATTTATGTTTGGAAAGTTATCTCTAAAGCCAGAGGGGTAGAAACATTTTTATAATGAGAATTCACACATAATTTCTTTTACTTAATCTACCTATTTATAAAAACCTATTATATATATAAAAGGTGGAATAATTCAACAGCTGAAAAGCATGAGAAAAATATGCAAATTGTGTCATAAATGGCTAAAATACAGGTATTTTTATACTCCTTTATTAAAAATAATTATGAACCTAATCATTGAGTTCATATCAGATACATATGCTATCATTCTCAATTCATCCTTCCTCTACCTCACAAATAGACATTTTTATTACTATAATATTGGGAAAAAAATGAGTAATGACCCCTTTTTCTTAACTTTCTTTTTTTTTTTTTTCTTTCATAAGGAATGTGGACTTTACATTTAAATTTCCTGTTTTCTGTTTGTTTGCTGGCACCAAGACCACCTAAGCGATTTATATTTTTTTTGTGCTCAGTGCTTTTCTAAAACAGAATAAGTAACTCTCTTTTTAGTTCTCTGTTGTAAACCTCTAAAACTGATAACAGCTTTTATATAAATTCTGTGATTAAAAAAGATGTGAATAGGCTTTACAGTTCTGAGTACTTTTTGCATATATATAAATTATTAAAAACAAATAGGAACACTCTGGAAAGTCTTCACTCACTGATCTGCAAGGATCAGCCAGAGAGGTGGATATGCACAATATCTAATTATATTCATATGAAAAACATAACCCACACAGATTTTTTTTTTCTTTGTATCAAAAAAAGCTTCATTTCCTGCTAAAGTTTCTGGGTGTGCTGCTTAGCTGCTGGTCTTTCTCAAAGGCTGCAATTTTGAACAAAGCAGATCCATTATCCAAATAGATATACTCTCTGCAGCTGATCCCAAATCCAGCAAAATCAAGGGGAGACTTCCCAAGGGGAAATCATACATGAAGATCAGGCAAACTAGCTGCACACAGGCACAGCTTCAATGAGACCAAATGAGCCACATCACTTCACACCAGGAGAAAAGCTGTACTGAAGTTGTTTTTAACTGATATTTTAAAAGTAGCTCAATCTCTCTCTACAGATGAGTCTCAGTATTTGAAATAGGTAGAAGATGTGACAATAGGTCCACTGTTAATAACATGTTATATCGTGTCACAAGGTGTGTTGAAGAAAATCCCAATAATATAACTAGGAGTCACGAGCTAATACAAAGAGACAGAATTGGTTTTATTTATGTGAATTTACTTATCCTGCAAAAAGGTGTTGCCATCTCAAAGCTTTCTTTTTTTCTTTCTTGTCAGAGGTGCTTTCTATTTTCTTTCAGCTTTTTCCTCATACTGCATACAAACATTTTAAGTCCTTGTGCACAGTCATCATTTCAAGTGCAATTTGGATTTTTAATACATTTTTGCGTATTTTCAAGAACTATGGAGAGAAAGACAGCATGAGCAATGGGTGCTGCTGTAGTTGATCTACGCCTGAGCTGTCCCACCAAAATCACACATACTGGCCTTCATTGTTTTTGTTACAAAATACAATCAATGCAGCAGGTATGTATTTATCCCTACGTTATACTCTCCAGTTTATATGACATATTTGTGATTTTTTTTCTAATATCATAATTGTGACTCTGTGAGCTTCCCAATCCTGCAGTTGGAAAGTCTGTCCAATTTCTTCCTGATTTCCCCAAGAGAGCTTGTGTGCACCAGCAGTCTGTGTTTGAGGAATTAAGAAAATGTAATTATATGCTTAGATATCTTATGTCCCTAAATCGCTTGCTGATAAGTAGCTGCCAAATTTTTGCCCTGTATTCTTGGTTGTCTCCAGCACTGGGAGTTTTGTGGGTGGCAGAGGGACTTTTGGCACGTTCCCAGAAAGATGCCAACTGTGCTTGAGCCAGCTGTGCTTCTCACGTCTGCCTCTGTATCAAACTGCATGTGTCTTTGGAAACTGAACTTGTTGATGGTGAATACGTGCCTTAATTTGTACTTCAATAGTTTCAGTTAAATTATAGCTCCTCTTTTACTAGCTATATTCCTTCTGCAATATAGGATGAAATTGGTTCTTCTAAAGTTGTTTCTTGGTTAGAGTTCATGTACAATCGTTACCAATGTTTTTGTCTTAAAAGATCTATCTTGACAGGCACAAATAGAACAAAAAATATTTAAGCATGGTGCATTTATGTTAGACATTCACATAGTAATTCATTCATATCTCTGTATATCATACAGTTTTGTGTACAATGTAAATAGCACATATTTTCCAAACAGCACTTATACTTCAAGCCTAAATCTCCATTTATCCAACAAATAAATTTCTCCAACCCTTCAATCCAGAAAGCTAAACACATGGTTGAAGTGGTGAACCCCTAAGTTAATGACATGTCTATGCTGACGTCACTGGACGTGACAGTAATGCCACAGCATAAAACACAGCCAATATAATATCAACATGCCAAGACTTAAGATAAAGTTTAAACTGAACCCCTTTCTGAAAAAAAAAAAAAACACACACACACACAAAAAAAACTGTTTTTACAGTTGAAGTATTTTGCAGTAATTTTCTGTTTATATAAACAGAAACATCAATTTTTGTAGGAGAAAATGTACAAGAAACACCTACACTGGTTATTTATTTTTTTTTAACAACATATGTTTCAATAAGAAACATATTTAATCATTTTAATTACTCTAATTTGACTTTTATACTGTATTACTGATTATACTTTTTTAACACTGTTACATAACACAATGACAAAGGGCATTCAAAATAGACTTTCAGTGGCTTTAAGTGACAAAGTAGCTTTTGGTTTAATGTTAATATTAATGTTTCAGTTCATTTTTCTGCCTTGAAATACTTTATTTTCAATTCCAGAATAACTATTGAGTTGGAAATTCTGATTTCTGATCTGAGGAAATTCTTTGCAAATCTGAAGAATTTGGAATTTATATATTTTTATATCCTTTATATTTTTATATATCCTTATATATTTTTATATGTCTTCTCTATGCCTCAGTTCCCCCTTTTGTAAAAAGGAAAAAGATGGTCCTTACATTGTGAAATACTTTGAGATTGACTTACAAAAAATATTTATGCAAAATTGTTTTGTTTTGCTTATCATGTTCTTATTCTATTTCAGCAAGTCCTCTATGGACCAGATTCTCAGAAGCATTATGCCACCCAAAAGCTGGCTCACCCACTGTACCTCTAACCTTCCTCCTGCCTAAAAAGTCTTTCCATCATGCCACCTCACAACAGCAGCTCCTACCCGATGCCTGCTGTGATATTTCCCATTCCCTCCCCCAACGCAGGATGCAGGCAGCAGCCCAGTGAAGACCTTGAGATTTCTGATGCTGCCATAGCTGAGCCATGGGGCTGCTGCACTGGGCGACTGGAGCAGTCTGGTGCAGGCAGTTTCAGCCCATCCCCAGCTCTGGCCTCTCTGCTTCAAGCTGGTGTTCACAGCAGCCATGGCAAGCGAGTAGCAAAAGTTGTCTACAAGCTTGCAGGTCTGATTCCCTCTTTAGGAGAAAGACCAGAAAAAAAAGGAAGTCTTGAATATCATGATTTCTTGTTTTTTAATGTTTCAGTCACTAACTTGCCATGTTATGTTTTAAAACTAGACCAAGACCCTGCAGTGGCCACATCATTATTACCACACCCAAGATAATGGAGACATCACCCAGATCTCAGCTGGGTCCTGTCCTGTCATCCAAGCAACAGCTGTCCTGAATTAAACTCATAAACAGTCATTCTGGTAAGGCAGAATATTGTTCAGATTAGGAAATGTGTAAGGAAAATATTGCTTTATAGATCCATTTTTGAAAAGTTAATATTTCTGTATGAAATGAGTTTAATACACTTTAATAACACCAACCAAATATGTTGGAATATATTTGGATATAGTTATTAGAATTCAGGTAGATTAATGTAACTCTCTAGGAGATAGTCTTCAAAATTAGCCTGGCAATACAAAGCATTTACTTTCTATACTCTTCCGCATTCTTCCAGCACATATCTGTGCTGCAATTTGCCATGTAAAATATTCACATTATTACCTTAACTACCATGTTCTTTAATCTAGAGTGGGATGTGACAGGGAGTTTGAGGGAAGAGGAGAGTGAAGAGTTTCCAGCTATGCATGTATCATGCTTGCACCCACCTGACAGCTTCTCCAGACAGGGTTGTACGTCCCCTCATCAGTTGGAGTGAGAGGCAGGGCATGCAGCTGGCTTTGTTGTTTCCCAAATGCTATTGCAGAGTGCACCATGGGGAAGATCAGGATCATGGGGTGTGTTTTGAAACAAAATGGCTCTTGGCTGTGCAAAATAGAAGGAGTGGTTAGTAACAAAAGTGTGGGTATCATGCAGCACACATAAACTCATTTACTTAAGCAAAACCATGCAGATGCACCTGAGGTTACCTTTTGAACTCTCTGAAATACATAGCAGAAACCAACTGTGCAGTATGCTGATCTAATTGTGCATACACAATGGAAAATGCTTTGCTACATGCTTAAATAAGCCCTGTAGATAAATTGGATGCTATCAAATGAATAAGTTTATACAATCAAAAAGCACAGGAGATTTTGGCTATCCTTTTACTCCAGAAGATAGTTTTGTACAGCAATAAGCAGAAGACCCAACCATACAGTGCCAAGGGTATCTCACAGGTAACATCCAGAATCCTGGGAAAACAGGATGTGTGAGAGGCATTTAAGAATACTATAAGGTTGCTGTTAAAGATAGAAAAATAGCAAAATTGCTGTTCAAGTCATATTTAAATTCTACTCCCCACTGTTTTCCATTATGTTTGAAAACCTGGTAACAGTTCAGCAGCCTGTCAAAAAAACAAAAAATTACTTTTCTGTAAGTGGGAAGGCTGACAAAATTGTAGCAGCTGGGTATCTATTCCTCTGAACTTCACTGTGCAGAGCTACAGTGGATCTTCCTGCAGAAAGCTAATCAAGGTGGAAGAGAAAAATTGGTTTCATTAAGTCTCTGTCACTGAAGAGTCAAATAATTTTTCACTCTTCAGTTACATTCAATTACAGAGATATTACTAGTTTTTCTGTGACAGCTTTAATGGTGTTTTTTCTTTTTTAGCACTTTGCTTATTGTGCACTCCTGTTGCACCAATTGGTGGGTGCAGATTAACACCTGTTACTGTTTTTACAGAAAATGATAAATGGTGCCATTACTGGCACAGCTTTATGTGAGCAAAATTAAGCTTGTGCATTTTAACTTTTGTAGTTACAGTAATTACAATTACTTTCAAATTATAGTTTGCATGGACCCTGCACCAAAGCTGAAAAACTGTGAACAATCATCTACCCATGTTCTTGGAGAGGGCTGCAGGCAAAATGCAAACTGAGGGCTTGCTCCATGCCTCCCTTGAGTCAAGAGAAAGCTATAGGCACCTGACTTGTTTTACCCTCAGCTAGCCATTTTCATAACACTCCTCTCTAGGGCATGTATAAGGAACTCACATTTCAATTTATAGCTATATTTGATTCAAATATGAAATGTGTAGTTCCAAAGCTTGAGTCAAATCACAGGTGCTTATCTGGATTTTTGAAACCTGACCCATATGACTGAACTAATGGGCATAGTTGTACTTTGGAGTTAACTACACGCATCAGTTGTACCAGCCATTATAGTTCATCTATCAGCCATCATAGTTCATCTCACCTGGTGTTGACTGTTGAATGTCTGAGCAATCTAAGCTGCTTATCATGGTTTATTTGGCAGTTATTGGGGATCACTCCATCAAAGACAAGCGAGTGGTATTAATGAGAACAGTTGCCCTCCAGAAGTGTCTATTTCTTTCTTTTGACTATAGAGGGAGCCAAGGCAACTGGCTTGGACCAGAAGCCCAGCTTTTACTTAGACATCTAGCTGAACAGAAGGAAAACTGCCAACACCAGGTAGTCAGATAATGCCCTTCATCCAGTTAAGCAGCTGTAACACAGTTTCATTTTCTTCTTGGTAAAAGAAGATGTTAAAACAGGGATGTTTCTAAAAGCAATTCTTCAAATCTTTTTTTTTTTTTTTTTTTTTTTTGTAAGGCTGAGAGGCTTAGTTTCTTACAGTGAGATGTACAGAAATCATAGCCCGTACTTTCTGAAAGGTGATAATTGAAAATGTAGTTGTTAAGAGATCTAATAATCTTTTAGATTGTTAAACCTATGGCTAATAAAAACATTAATGACCTATTTATCTGTTTCTTCATGGGGGCTTTTGGCTTTTGGCAATGTTGCATATTTCTACTGTTCTCTGGCAACCTTTAGATTTATACTGCATGAGCTCTCTGATTTAAAACATAATCACCTCTAATAAAACAATTTTAACAGTGACTTTCCTGAAATATGCAACACAATATCCTAGATATGTATCTTTTTTGTTTAAATACTAAACAATAGTGTGTGTCTGCATGCATCTATATACAATATATATTATTTCTGTCTTATCTGTAATATTAATAACAATGTTGATTTATGCAATCCAGTAACATGTTCATACCATTTTAAGATAAGTGGATATAGTCCCTAAACACATTCTTATTTTTCTTAGCAATGAATATTTCCTTAGCTTTATGGTATTTCTATGTTTGTTTGTTTGTTTTTCTATTTTTTTTTTAACTAATTTAAACAGACTACTGTCTAATTTGATATATTTTCATAAATACAAGCAAGAGAAGGTTAAAAAAGGTTTTCTGTTATGAAGTAAAGTTGTGTTATGTTATGATGTTTTCTGTCAAAAAAGAGAGAGAGAGAGAGAGAAGTAATCACACTGTTCAGATGTAATCAAATGATCAGAAAAGATGCCCTGATTGAGTTTAGTCTTTTCAGTGCTGAATAGTGTTATTTTACAGCCCAGCGCATTTATTCTATTATGTCCCAGTAAAGATCAAAATACCCAGGCTCCTCTTTGTTTCCTTTTCCATTGTCAGTTTTTTTTCCTTTGTTTAAACATGAGTTATTTAGAAATTCTACTTATTCTCCTAAACTCATTCACTCTTCCGTCAAATGGGGAGTATACTTATGTCACTGCACCAATCCATACTAGCAGAGCAGTTTGAAGTTTACCAGTGACATTTTGACAGCTGAAGCCTGCATTTTCAATTTACTGGGTTCTGTATCTCTCCTGTTTACCGTTGCTTTACAAGAGAATGATATTTTATAAACACCTAGTAATTTTGTTAAAATAAGGAGCTGGACTTTTAACAATAAAGCATTTTTTTAAGGTTTGGCACTCAGATATAAAACAGATGTTTATTGTACCTTTTATGTGTCCAGGAGATCTTGTCAAAAGTGTCTGGCATGTACAGTTATTTTTATGTTATATGGAAGTGTATATTATTCTTTGTTTTCATGTATTAACTCAAGTATATTATTTCACAAATTAATTTTGTTTTCTTATTATGGAATAATAGTTTTGGTAATTGCCTACAGCTCTGCATATAAATGTGCTCTACAAAGGTGTTTGGATTAAAGATGTCTGGCAGCAGCTTTATTAAAAAAAAAAAACAACTATTAATTAATCTCAAGTATTACCTAGCATGCCAAAGACTTTCCCTTTGTAGACATTATGGGTTTATCTATGGAATCTCTTCTCCAGTCACTTGGGCTTTCTCACTTCTAGTATGCCAAACCCATTTCAGTTGTTTCACCATACAGAACACAGGGTGTAATAATGCAACTGCAGCCAAGAACTGAAGTCTTGATATGCAGCTTTGCATTGCCAAATCACATTAGCAGTCTGGATGGGACTATTGTCCTCCCATTGTGGAATGCAGATCTTACTTTTAAAGTTGCATCAAAGAAAAACAAAATAAGATCAGCTTGTTAATGGTATTTTTTCTTGAGACATCAGTCCTTTCCAGGTATTATTCTTAAAAGAGAACCTTCTTTGTTAAGAAAGTAATACTCCAGGAATAGCAGCCATTCCGACTAAAATATTCACACTAGATTCTGCAGAGTCCACCAGTTCCTGAGCTCTTGGCTAAGTTCCTACACCTGAATAAGGAAAGACAAATACAGGAAGGCTTAGTTCTTAAAACCTCTCAGACAACGAAGTTTAGGGCCAGGCTAACCATGTTGTGTGCCAGTCTCAGTCAGATTCTGCCATTGTTTGTGCTAATTTAAATCTAGGGCAAGACTGTTGACTTCAATAAAGTTGATTTCAATAATTACAAGGAAAGAAAAATCTGAATTTTGACCTATTTTTCTTTATGACACCATTTCCATTCTCTTTCATCTTATTTCTTTTGTCTTAGTCTAGGCCCTCTCCTTTTCCATCAGCCAGCTAGTCACCTCTGCAGTTTCTTTCCTCTCTTTTTCAGTTTTTGTTTTCCTCTGATCTCTTCCTCATTCTTCTACTGAAAATACACAGTTTTAGCAAATAATGGTAAAAAGGTATTTTTCCTGGATTAAGAATGAATTTACACAAGAGGGACTTAATACTTCTCCCTGTGTAGTCTGATTCAAAAAAAAAAAAAAAAAAAAAAAAAAAAAAAAGCTAATTATGAAGCGTTTAATTGAGCAAAAGAGACAATTATAAATGAGCCCAAACTTAGAATTACAATTTTAAAGTCAAAGCCTGCTGAAGAGCATGAGAGTATTTTCACCAGCTTCAAAAGGATCTGAAGCACACCCAATCTTACCTTGCTATTTAGCACAACTTTAGGTTAGGACTGCATTAACAACCCAGGGGAACTGCCTTGAAGGTTAAACTGGCCTTTATTTGCAAAGGGAATGCTTGACAAATTTTGCCAGACTCTTGGGCTTTTAATTACAACACTGGAAATTTTCAAAGTGACAGCTATTTTAAGACTTCTTTTACCTCCTTTTCTCCTTGGGTTGAGTCAACTAAAGTGACCAAAAAAAGAACATCTTTGCTTGTTTATTTATTTATTTTTATTTTTTTTTATTTTTATTTTTTCATTTAGATGCCCATTGAAACTCCAGTTACTGAGAGGAAAAAATATTACTTTGACCTTCTTGATATCTTATGCAGAAACAGTTATTGGGGATTTATCCATGTTTCTGTGTTATTGCACGAAGAACATGTCTGCTATCTTTAACCAAACCAAACCAACCAACCAACCAAAAACAAACAAACAAACAAAAACATTTCCAGTCATATTTCTTCCTGTGATGATCTTGTGTGTCAGAAATATATTTAGGAGAGTACCTTTAGCTGAATGCAAGATCAGTCTGTAATTACAGTATTTAAAACTTATTTATTGAAAAATTGGTCACTCTGATCCTCTATAAAGATTTCAGGCCTAAACATGTTCCACTTGTGACTCATTTGTTGTGCCTGTGTACATTATGTATGTGTACATGCTATTCTTTAAAAAATCTGTGGTATGGTGGGCCTCCTGGGGAGCCATGGGGAGTTTTGGCCTCCAGCTCCTTCTGCCTTTAGTAGTCAGCATGGGATGGTGGTACATCTTTGAACTTTGTTGTAAGATGTGTATATGAATCTTGTATATAGAAATGTATGTAAATATTGTGAGATTTCCATGCAATAAAAACTATTGGTGTATATATACATATATTTATGTATATTTTAACTTTTTTTTTTTTCCTATCATAGGTCTGATTTTTCAATCATTTTCACTGTTTAGATTTCCTTTATCTCATATGCAGATTCACTATCTTCTTGAACCAATAAGCCAAAAGCAAAACTGAGCATAAATTGTTTTCTCATCTGAGTTTACAGCATCTGGTAATATGTAGGTTCCTTCTTCAGATAAACTGTACAAAAAAATTAGCACTACGCCAAAATCCCTAGAGCACCCGTTAAATACTTAACAAAAGAGTTGTTTTCAAAAAGGAATATCACCCCTAATTGTCAAATCCATTCCAAACAAAACTAGAAGATAAGTGGGTAATATTTTCAATCAGCAGTCAGGCCTTTAAAAACTTAATTGTGGGCAGTTAGAGCTAATGTTGCACTTATGTCTTATCAGTCACCATTTCATGGATTTCATTATTTTCCTGGGTATCTTTCTTTCAATACTTTAAACATAATTTTTGACATGTGGGGAAGATGTATGTGACAGGACAGTGTTCGGAAAGAGAACTGCTGAGCTCATTTCCTCATGGTGTGGGCTGGTATGTGGAAGTGCAGGCTGCCTTGTCAGCTCGAGCTGGGAGGCGGGAGCTGGGCTGCTATGGCGTACCTGCAGGGAAGGCCTATGCCTGGAACCCCAGGTTATTTGGGTGCTTATGGAGTAACATTTGTTGAGAAAGAACTGAGTTTCTCCTCTATTTCTCACTGTCCTACAAGGAAACATCAGGTGGACTCTGTCTTGGCTCCTTTTTTTTTACTTTGTTTTGTAATTCCTTTGAGGGCTGTTCTCCACCGTCTTTTCTTTCTCCAGTACCGTGTTGCTTAGAGGTATTGTTGTCTTCCTTCAAGGTCTTTACACTTTTAGCTAGAATTAATGACATTTCAGACAGCAAAAAGAAAATTGGATCTTTCCAGTTTTGGGACCAACTTTGTTGGCTTTGTAGAAGGACCAGCCCTGGAAATAGTTGAAATAAAGGGAAGTTGAACACTCATCTCTGTCCATATATATTAAAGGCTTTCTTTTCAAAGAGGTCTCTGTTTTTGGAGAAAAGAAAAGCCACACGATACACTTATGAGGAAAATAATTTCTAAAGCTGTGCCAGAATCTCAGCTCTTTCCTCTGGACTGGCACTGAGAAACAATCCTTAAGCTGCCTACAGAGGACATCTGGTGATCCTGTGGTATAGAGGAGTCATCATGTTGCTTAGCCACTTTAGGACATCTGCTCTTTTTAGCTTTTGGAGAGTGATGGGACACAGCCAGACTGCAATATTTTGAAATAGATGTGTCAGCAGAATAGTCCCTGAGGAGTATTATCCCTGCTGGTGTAATTTCAGGTTCGTTCTCTCTTTGCTCTTTCCACATTAACCAGAAAAGACCCGGTACATCTCCAGATCAGAGAGGTATTTTAAAGCAGCTTTTGCCTTATCTGTGTGCTCTTCCAAAAAGTAGGTTTCCAGACAGGAGAGATCTGTTCTGAACACTGAATATAAGTTTTTCCTGGAAATATCTTAGCCACTAATAAAGACAAGAAGTGCATAGCTTTGTAGAGTCAGCATGTATCAGGAGTTAGGGATCATTTTAAGTTGTTGAGAGTACAAGGCGATCAGTACAGCTCTGAACTTCCCTGAACATGTCCTTGATATGACACCCTAAGTGTCTACTGCAGTGGTGATGTTTCTGTATGCCAGGAATGCTGAGGCTCCAACAGTCAGCACTACCTACCGTTTCATCCTCCCCTTGTACCACCTCCTACCCCACTATACTTGGATTCAAAATGTGAAAGAAAAAATGGTAGAGTAAATCATTTAGACATCTATCCCGATGATAAGAGCAACTCTAAGAGGTGAATCTGCTAAAAACATATGGGTTGATCATGGATTAGTAACCCACTCTCTGTTGCCTATTTTTTTTTTGGTAAAAAGATGGCCCAACCTGCATCAAGTAAGTAAGATTAAAAATAATAATAATATAAACTAATATGATATGAACTCAAAGATGATGGTATATAAATTTCCATCTTCTCTCATGCTACTCGCTGTAGCTGAATGCATCATTATGTAGCTTGTTGTGTCAGATTTCCAATACTTTATTCCATTTTTATAAAACAAGTTTCCTAAATGCTTAAAATGATGTGTGTTTATCTGTATTGATCCTCTGAAAAGTCTGACATTTTTGATTTCTAGATTTCTAGATAAACACACATGGAATATACACTGTAATTTCTGTATGGACAAGATGGACTGGGACCTGTGGAATTAATTTTATCATCCTTCTTAGCAGAAAGCTGAGCTGGTATGTACTAAATTAATTTTATTCTTCTTTAAATATGCACTTCTTTCATATTTCTGGGTAGAAAGCTGCAGGAAAACTAAACTTATATTTATAGTCTAGAATGCCAACAACAAAGACCTAGGCAAATCTTTAGGAAGATTGTGTTTAATGTATAAACTATCATGAATGGTACAGAAATTTTTAATCCTGTCCTGAACAGATACAAATTATGTGTTTGGTGTTTGATTTTTGTTGTTTGTTTTTAACTCATTATGCAAATGAGTGAATTATTCCGGTTAGGTATCAAGATGTTCTTGGCTGTTGTATGTTTGGATTAGTGAAAGTAAGACATTAAAACTGCAAGGAGTATCAGTGTTTATGTAAATATTAATTCTTCTTCAAGCATCTTCAAGCTCTTTTAGCAGTGAGAGCTAAACTGACTTGTGAAATAAACTCTATTGCCTTCAAAATAAGAGTTAGTGTGTAAACTCAGGTGTAAACTCTATTGCCTTCAAAAAAGATTTGCATGGTTTATGCTGCCACTGATTTCAGTGCAGTCAGTTAATTGAATAGATCTTATCTTCTGAAATCATCTTTAAGATTTAAGCCTCTTCTGCAGGTTTTCTAGAGAAAAATGTTTCTAGAAACATAAACTTCAGAATTTTAATTGTTTTTTAAAACTACTGGCACCAGCGATATGCATAATTCACAAGTTTCACATTGCAGGCATGTTAAGGCAAATGAACTATTGCAAATGTGGCACCTTACTGTGTATGTATAAATCCAGAAATAAAGATTGTTCACAGTTCACTGCTCAGTGCAAAATGACTTTTTTTCTCTTGAAATACAGAGGCAGCATTTTATGACTTCCATGGTCACCAATAAGTATAGGGGTGAATTTCAGTATTTCAGGATTTCAGTATTTTGGTCATGGTCAAGAATGACTATACATTTTACTTTCCATGTATTATATGCTAAAATGCATACATATAAATTAACAACAATTATAATTTTAATTAGAAAAGTATCTTGTAATTAGTATTCTCCTGTGCTTTCATTCTTCAGAATCTGAAAGTCCTTTTCTGAATTTATTCAGAAATATAGTAGAGGTTTTTAAAGTTTGCAAATCTCCACCAGAAAAGAGTAGTAACCTCTAAGATACCCAAACACCCTTGGGGAAAATGCCAATGCCAATGCCAGGAAATTTTTCTTTAGGGTGCCCTTAACTTTACTAAAAATTTCTTTGTGTCTTCATGAAGGGAGCTAAGATGCTGATTATTATTCTTTGTCTGTTCCTCAGTTGTTCATTTCCATTTATCTTCCACATAGCATTAGCCAATACATGAAGCAAAGCACCCTTCTAGTACTCTCCGTATGCTTGACACATTATGAAAAGCCACCCATGCTTCTGAGAGATGCTCCTGGCTTCTGTAGCAGTTCAGGGCAGGGAATGGAACAAAAGGGTTTGAATCAGGAAAATTAAGAATGATCTCTAAGATAAGCAGTAACCTTATTTAAATTCTAGGAAGTCTGAAGTCCATACCTCTTGCTTTGTATTGCTCAAAGCCTGCTCTTTTTCTGCTGTCAAATTTTCAATGTATGACTGGAGGTGACTGACTTTTCTGTTCATTACCAGGCATAACTATTTTCTCACTCTTCAGCAATGCTTTCAGATGTTTGTCTCAGTTAAGCTTTGTGACTTTTGGCATGAATTCTACCAGACTGGAGGAGGAGGAGGAGGAGGATGTTGCACATTTTCTCTAAGACAGCTCAGGTCACTCTTCTGTTTGTGCCCCACTCTATTGTCCCTGTCTAAAGTGATTGGAAAACTTTACCTCTTGCACCTGACTTACCGTAGCCTCAGTGATACCTTAGTAGACTAATTACTTCTGATCTTTTTTTAATTTTCATCTTTTTACATGTGCTGTCTTCCAGTTTAACAAAGGAAAAGAAGGGGAATAAAAACAAACTGCCTTCAGTCTTTCTGCTGGGACTGAAGATGGGTAAGCTTTGAATTTCATATAGCAGTGGCATGGGAAAGGTGCAGGGAGCATGAAGATTTCATAGCATTCTGCAGTTACTTGCTTTAGTGGAGCTCACTTTCTACAAGGCTCAGTTAGTGAAGTAGGGGAACAGTTGTTTACCCTTTGTTCTTTCCATTTATAATAGAAGAAGATGCAATTTAGAGCTCTGTCAAATGTAGGCAATCCATCTCATGCAAGGTCTTGAAGTATGGCATTGTTCCAATTGGGAACAAAGCTCCAAAATTTCCAAATGTTCACTGAAGGAAATTGTTAGAGGAAAAAGAAAAAAATCACTCTGGGTTATCCAAATCATTTTAATTTGTCAAAAGTGCTGTGTTTTATTTTGGCTTTGATTACTTTATATTTTTGATATGATGTATCTAACCTGATACACAATTAAATACCTCCTTCAAAAAGCTATTTTTTTAAACCCAACCTTTAGGTCCAACAATACTGAAAAGGACCATCTGCTAGGGATACCACTTTGAAAGTAGGTACCAAATTTTTCACAGATGCATTCAGAGATTGTCACGAAGTGCATTTCAGCTATTTATTAATTTTTAATTGCTTGTTTAGATTTGTTTGCAACCATTTATTCAACCATGTTGAATAAGTAAGTCATCATAGTAATGCCAAGATGCAAGGGAGTCCACCTAGCATACACTGGACTCTCTCCTCTAAGTTCATCTAAGTATGGGTCCAGCGTCCCCTAGGGGAGCCCATGGAGATGGGCATCTGCCTTTTGACTGAGTGCAGTCACCTGTTGCACAGGTCACAACCCATTTTGGCTGGAAGATGAACTGTCCTGGTAGACATTAACAAAGGTTCCTTCTCATTTAAGTAAAAAAGGTCTATATTTTGGCTTTCCATAACCTTGAAAGATACTTCTTTGAATTACCCTTGATCTGGAACTAACAGGACCAACGTCAGCAGGTTTGCCCAGACCATACAGATGGATTTAATGTATGCTAGAATAGCCATTGGACATAATGAAATATTTAATGGCTGCATTAGCTTTTTACTTTTATTATTATTTCCTATACCTGGCCATATATGAAAGCAACCTGGGAGTGTAACAGGGAATAGATGTTTTGAAATGATTGAAGCCAACATTGAGAAAAGGACTGTCCTGCCATGTCTCCTTTCATCAGCTGCCAAGGTGTTGATCCTGTGGAGCATGTTTGTTTTTGTTTGTTTAGTGGTGGCCTTTTTAGTCATTCTTTAATCATCAGGGCATAACATGTTCACATGTAGCCATGATGCATAACTCTATCACAATTCTTTCCTACTGATTATAAAAGGCCTGACCACAGGAGAACCTAGGAAGGCACATTCACTCCTTGTTTCATGCTGCACTCGCAGCTTGATCACTGCAGTTTAGTCACTGGTATAGAATTATGCATGTGCTCAAATCAGCATATTTCTCAGAATAATTTGTTGGTAGAGAGTAGACCTCTAAAACACACAACATTAGTTTAGAGAGGTGATCAATTTCTGCCATTCGTTTATGTCCTTATTGAGTATTGATGCAGTGAAACCCTGGTCACAAAGAGCTATCATTAAGTAGTGCACATTTATTTGCTGAAGGAGTCTAACAGTCAATCATCAAATTTCTCCACTTGTTTTATGGCACTGTATTTCATCACTTGGTAGGGTATGAAACATTATCATTCTTTACATAAGTTTGTTAACGGAATATTTATTTATATTTTTTTCCAACTATTTGCTTTCCTGTGAAAACTCCAGAAGTGTAAATGGCATGAAAATGGAATTATCCATCAAAAATAAGGGGTGATCTCTCCAAGTCAGGTATGTGAGTTTGGGTGGGCTACAGCAAATGGCTTGATGTGTTTGGGGGATTTCACTCCCTGTCCTTCTTCTCCCACTACTGTAGAACATTTATCCTTTCAGAAAGTAAAGGAAGGCTGGTATAAATTAGGAATGGTAATGTAAAAGCTTATACCCACTGCATGAAAGTCTTTCAAATTAATATAAGCATTAAATTCCCAAAGTTTTTTCCATATACTGCAAATATTAAACATGACATGCCTGCTAGGGTTGGTATAAAGTTTTGTCAGCATTTTTGGCATACAAGTTCTCAGCCTGGGGTCAATATTTTGTTGACCAAATTTTGATGTTTCAGTTGCCTTTTTACACTCAAATATTGTAACTCAAATATTTCAAAAAAAAAAAAAAAAGAAAAAGAAAAAAAAAATTTGGCAGGCTATTAGCCCATAATGTGGTATAATGCCTCTGGGTATTTTTTTAAAATGTAAATCATTGAGATATTTAAGGTTTGAGGTTTAAGAACTGTGCACACACTTTAACTTCTTTTAAAAATATTTAGTGTGCATATTTACTACATATGTATCTTATAAGGTCTAGAGATTAAACTGGAGATTACTTGCTAAAATATGCAAACTGCTGTCCATGAATAAACATCCTCATGAACTGCTATTGAAAGTTTCTTATTTAAAAAATGTTTAAAACTACAATAAAAGTGAAGAGAAGTAAGATGGGGGAAGGAAAAAGCAATGTTTAGGTAACTGTAATGGTTTAACTTGGCCACAGAAAATAAAGACATTTATTTTTTTCTCCTGGGATCTCATCCAAAGCCCATTGAGGTCAAAAGAAGGCTTTCCACCTATTCCCATGTGCACTGAATCCAATCTCTGCTCTGTTGCTCCATTACTGGGGTATGCTGATGTGCTACAACAGCAGCCCACATAACACACTGTAGCCCACCCATATGCCATATGCATTACATAGCTTTTGAGGTAAGTTACTGATTGCAAAGGAACTCTAATCTCAAGCTTCATTCCCGTCTCTGCAAATTTGAATCAGATTTCCACTTTTGCCTTGACATATCAGTGCTTACAAGTTATTCATTCACACAGTCCTCACTTAGTAAACTATGGGAGGAAAATTGTTGAACCCTGCAAGGGTACAAATGTTCCACCAGGCACATGCACATAACAGTACATACTACACAGCATCCATTGGCCTGAGAGTTATCCTAGGTATAACTTTATTTCGAAGTTGATCATAACATCAGCCTGGGAACACATTTTGTAATTTTTTTTTTTATTATTTAGAAATGACAGGATTTGTGTAATCAATGAACTCTGACACAATAGCATACAATGCTCTTAAGAATGCAATTCCTGCAGTTTGTAGACAATCTGTTCCTTATGGTGATTTCTGGGAGCTTGTAAACTCTCACTAAGATGCTGGCAACATCCACCAAACATCTCAGACATATTGTCTTTCTGAACCTGAACTTTTTAAATGGTGGTTAAACATGTTGTCTGCTTTAGTTTCCTGTCTATCTTCATCATAAGCCAGCACCTGTTTCCAATAAATTATACACAAAGCTGTATCAGCAACACCTTGGCAGCAGCTGCCACCCTGAAAAGCAGAATGCCCTTGAGGACAATACACCTGTGAACACATACAGTGTTTATTTAGCTGAAAGCCAAAACTTTAAGTTACATAAAGCAATTATCTAAAGCCTAATGTATGCCCATTATTAACACAAAATAACCTTGTTCTTAAAAACCAATAAAAATCTATTTAAAGGATTTTTTTCCAAATCCCAGGGAAACGTACTAGCACTGTGGATCTGCTATTAGCCTATGACTTAAAAGTCTGATGGTGGGAAGAATTGTGGGGGAGGCTGCGTGTGCAGAGTAACAAAGTAATAGGGCACAGCTTTGGAATTCATTATACACTGAGATGAGAGAAAGAGACAAGGAGTTTTCAGAGAGGCTGTCAAACAACAGACTTTTTTTCATTTTAATTCTGCATTAAAAAGTAGCATTTTGTTGCTGAAGCATAGAACTATTGTGTTTAAGATGGTATTTGATCTTTCCATCACCATGAGACAGTAGGAAAAAATGGTCCTGGGAAAAAAAGTTTTCTTTTTACTAGTGCGAACCTTTCATATCCAGTTCACTACCAGCACTGCCCTTTTATGTAACAGTGAGCCTATTTTAGCAGCACTAAGTAAATTTACTTGTTTGCAGCAGATCACAGGATAATGCAAATGAATAAATAAATAAATAAATCCTTATTATTAAAATAGAACAGAAATCTGAGATAAGTTCTCAAGTTTTCATAAAGCAAGAAGTAGCACAAGGAACACTGTAGGTCCAGTAATTTGCAAAATACATTTTCAGTTCAATATGTATACTTGTACAATTATTTGGCGCATGAACATTATAAATCACTTAAAGGGAGAGATATTTTCTACTTTGCGTTTCCAAAATTAACACTAAATATGGAAAGTATATGTATGTGTGTATGTGTATGTATATATTCCTGTATAAACATTCATGAAATGCTTACATGTTTTAACTCATAATTTACAATACTTTAATCCCCTATCTGATGCTTCCTGATGCTATTTAAGTGATCATCCTAAGTGCTTTTAGGTGAAAATGTGCTTTAACACTTCTGTTTGGCCAGACCTGAAGGCTGTGGAAGGACTTGCTAATGGCTATTACACCTTTCTTAGGTGTCGCTTTTTTAAACACTTAACATGTTGAATGCAAATACATGTGGAGTGATAATGCCAGAATGTAGATATTTTAATTGATAATTTTGTGCAATTAGATCCAATGGGTTATATTAGGTTTTGTGAAGTGCAAAATTAAATTCTAAGAGAATAACATTAATATAACTTCATGATACATGCTTTGTCTTTCAAATGTGATTCCAAATGTGGCTAATTAAAGTAACTTATTTTGTTTCATATTTTATTATCAGATAATTTAAACTTTAACAGCTGTATTTTTTTTTCCAGCTGACTATCTCTAACTGCTCTATTTTGATCTCTGAATGAGAATGGTATGTTTCAGAGACCCAAGCTAAAACATAACTGCAAAACTACATAAAGTCAATGATTCCATTTCTAAACCTCCAAATGACTGTTCTGATTACTCATGCAAACCTGTATTTTTGCCAGGTTTCCTTAAGAGTTTAGTACAAGTAAAATTAATAAGAGCATATTTTCATACTGCACATGCCAATATGATAAAATGATTGTCGCCATATACAGATACAAACCTGCTTCTTTGGTTTCAGCTTTCTTGGCTGTGTTTGATTGTAATTGAATATAAATGTTAGAAGAACCCAGCTAAGATTCCAACTAAAAGGAAATTCAGTGACAGCCATGAAAAAAAAAAAAAAAAAAAAAGAAAACTATTTATTTTCCCCTGGAGTGTTTAGCTTTTATTAAATGTCAACAAATCTAAAAACATGCTTTGCTAATCTACGGTGTGTATGGGAAATAAGTCACAGGCACAAGTTACTGAAGATAATGTTTGTTTTGTTTAAGATAAACAGGATTCAGAGAACTGAAATCTCTCACAAGCATTTAAAACCTCCCCCTTGTTTTCCTTTAACGTTTGTCAGATCTCCCACTGGTGATCAAAGAATGCCAAGCTGTGGTATAGCATGGGGTCTGAAAGCAGACCTACATTTGTGATTGTTTGCTACCCTCTGTGATAAGTTTATCCATCAGTTTCTTTCCTGTTGACTTTCATGTGTGCTATTAACCCAGGATGTTATATCTTCTCAAAGAGAAAATGGAATTACAAGAGGAAGATGACGCTGCCTTGAAAGTCTGCTGCTGTGCTGCCCATTGGAGACTTGCCTTGGGCATGAGGACCACAGCCACAAAAACAGCCTGGTGCTGGGAGCCCCACTTTGCTGTGGCATAAGCTGGGTTCCTGCTGACCTCACATCTGTCTTTGCATGGGTTTTGCTGAGGCTGAGATGTTAAAGTGGAAGTAAATGTTGTACGTAAGAGAAACATGTCAGTCATAAAGGAGAGTGCACAGCAAACGTGCTTCATCTGGCACAGTATTTCATAGGGTTAAGGGGGGTGATGAGATTGTAGGGCTATGCGGGTCAGTTTAGTCTCACCCAAGGGATCCTAGGTTTGGTTAAATATCGTGAAGAGGAGTGCTAAGTCTTTATACACCTGGTTTGGCTTAGAAAGTGATTGACAGAACAAACTATTGCTAGGATTTGGCATTGCAGCCTATACGCCTAGGATGGAAGTGCTAAGACAACCAAATGAGGAGGGTAGAACTGTGGACCAACCTTGTTGCAGTGTGGTCTCTTCTGTACATTAGCAGTCATCACCGGTTTCTCATGGAATAATGTTTTGGCCAGGTAAATGTAAGGTTTGTGTTTGGTCTCCAGTCAGATGGTACCCAAAAATAAGTATCATATGACACCCATCTCTTATTAAAAAGCCGAGCAGAAGAAAGCACAGATGCAAAGTAGTTTGGGCACCATAAACAAACCACCACCAGAAAAGCCAGGTATGTATCAGATCGTCTTTTTAGAGAACATTTTTTCTCAGGCGTAATGAGGTGGGAAGAGAGCCATTGGTAGAAGATTTTCCCTTACTTCAATGCCTCCTTTATTATTTTCATTAAATTTCCTTTCACTCCTGCTAATACACAGAACAATAAAATAAAGCAATTTGAAAGTTCACAGTATGCAAGATTCATCTTGCATCCACAGAATTTGTGTAACTCATTTTAAATTGATGTTTGCTTGTTTAAGAATGCACACCTGCATGTTACCACTTGTGGTAAATAAGTTTATTAGCCAAGGAATGTCTAAATACTTTCTGGAAATCCCATGTAAATGCAGTTATGTTTTCTGTTAAGATCCCCCCTTGGTAAAAAAATAAAAATAAAAATAAAAAATAATCTATCCCACTGCCATACTCCAGAAGGTAGGAAAAAAAGCAGTAAACGATGTACAAACATGCAGGAAAGATGCAGGTGAAGGGTTTCACAGAGATTAAAAACGTCATACTCCTGATGATTCAGTGCATCTTTCCATGTAGAATTTTAACATTCTGTTTCATATTATATTTATGTCAGATCAAATGCTCCAGTCAGAGACTGAGACTTTATTAGTGCCTCATTTGTATTTGTTTTTACTTTGAATTAAAACCTAAAGGTGGTGACAGAATAAATTCTTATGCTTAGCATCCGATTAATAATTGAGAGCCACTCAACTTTACTAATCATCCATTTGAAGAGAATTTCCTTATACGAACAGATTGTTCCACTTAGGACAATTTTTTTTTTTTTTTTTTTTTTTTTTTTTTAAGAGCAGAAGGGTGGAAAGAAAGTGAAGGGAGGCCAGGGAGCAAAGGGAGAAGGAGCAAAGTGGGAAGCTTTGATCATTTCACCAAGGGGCTGAGGCAGTTCAAAATGAAAGAATCTCTCACCACCTTTAAAAAAAAATTGAAAAGAAAAGAAAAAAGAGGTGGTGGTGGGGAACAGAGAGAGCAGTGTGACAGGAGACAAAACATGAAGCAGGAGCCAAAGCCTCACAGTAAGGGCTGTTGTCAGGCTCCAAAGGAGAAGCTCTTTGCAAGGCAGCAAGGAAACAGAAGAGAAGTAGCACCTTGGTTTCCTTAATAGACTCCCTAAAACCAACAAAGTGCCAAGAGAAGTGAAGAAATCACAGTAAGAAAAATGCATTCAGGTGACTTTTCATTTTGCCTTGTTCATACATCTCCTGTGCTATCTAGGTTATAAAATAATTGTGCCACAATGAGACTGAACAGCCTGGAGCTATCCAGAAGCCTGTGTCAAAGCTGCTGGGCAAAGACCTCAGCAGCAGGTCTGAGAATTTCCGTTTCTGCAATGGCCATGGCCTGTGTGTATGCTGGGGTTTGGAGAAGCTGGAGCCCACTTGGCTCAAGTAAACTTGAGACAAAAGGCATCTATCAGCAGCTGGTTCACAATTCATGTGGGGCCTACTAAAGCTGTGTCTGTTTTAAAATAAGCAGAAACATAATGAATATAGTATATGGTTATAATTTTGTCATAGCCAATTTGATTGGCATTTTTCTGCAGCCCAATGAAATGAGTAGGACTTTCTGCTGACCAATGTGCTATTACACTTGAGGCAGGATAGTCCTCGAATCTCCTACCCTTATACAGCCTAATTTTCTCTGTTTAAACCTTTTAAGCTACAATGCCTACAACACCTGTCAGTAAGCATCCTTTTGGCAGGCCAACAGTGGTGGATATACAAAAAGGCAAATCTGGATCCTAATGGAGTACAAATGTACAGCTCAAGCACTTTAATATGCAGGCATTTTTCCTGGCAGTATGTATTTAAACACAAACAATCTGTGATTTACCAAAGAAAATTAAAATAAGAGACATGAGTCCTTCTTAATTTGCAGAAAGGTTTTTTTTTTTTTGTTTTGTTTTTTTCAAAATAATAATTGCTATATATGTTTTGTTTAGTATGCTTTTATTTTTGTTTTAATGGGCATAATGCATAACTTGATGGAAACCTCTACTATCATAATTTACTCTTAAAGAACTGCAGTTTATAAGTAATTATAAATAGTATATGAATTCAATGCCTGAATAACTGTCTTTTTTTTTTTTTTTTTCTTCTCACTAGCAGCAGTTACTATTCAGATATTTGAATGACAGAAACAGAACCACACCTACCCAGTGTAATTTATTTTGGTGATTTTCAACAAGATGTCCTCTGTGATTCTGTGTGATTCTTTAAAAAAAAAAATCCTTGAAAAATCCACATCAATCCTTCATCTCTCCTCTCCTCTGAGGAATGTGTATTTATATTATCCTTGAGCCAAGAATGGATCATCATTCACATATGCAAAACAAACATTAAATTGCTTCTAGAGTTTGGCCATTCTTACTCTATTCTATTACTTCACTTGTGTGGCATTATATATTAAACCAGTTACTATGCTGAGTATAATAGGACTACCTGGAACTTTACATAGCAGGTAGTGCTATTAGACTGGGTGAGCATTGCTTTTGTTTTATTTTGTTTGTTTGTTTGTTTTCAGGAATCTGCTATTTTTTAAAAAAAAAGAAATTGTACAAGTGGAGTTTTGGGCAAGCTATACCAAGATACCGGTCTTCTGAATTCTTCTGGAAATACTCCTTACAAATTTAACAGTCGTTTTCTTTGTCTCATTCACTGTCCACGCTCAAAGAGAATGGTATTTCACATTAATTTAGTTGTATATGTTTGTTGTTTCAAATAAAATTCTCAAAGCATCAAAAGGCTTGTATATATGAGGTATTTGAAGAAAGCTGACACAGGCACACCAGATCAAAACTACAGAATACAGTCTGATTAAAGTCTGATTAAACTAATTTTTTAAAAACGCATCTGAATAAATTCTCTTTGATTCAGAGAACATGAAAACCAAACTACCTTTGAACAAAAAGTTCTAATGAAATCCAATATTTTTTATAATTTAAGAAATTCAGGGTTTTTAATATTTCTTTGCTTTTGCCTTTATATACGTCAATTAGACTGAGACAGAGCTTTGTATGAAAAATATATGGGGTCAAAGCCTAAAGTAGAGCCATCAGTAATGTCTGTAGAACATTTGAGTTTTCTTTGAATTTCATGCCACTTTAGAACAAACATGTTTGCAAAAGTTTCAGCAAGCAGCAACATTTTCAGTTGTTTACTAAAAATAAACAGAGACCAAACTTTTGAAAAGTACACTATAAGTATATTTATATCAATTCCTGTTAATATTTTTTTTGAGTTCTTTTCAGTATTTATCCTGTTTAGTTATCACATAACTGGTCTCACTCAATGCCACCCTGCCAGTTTCAAAAGTAGTAATGCTTCCCTGATATACAGGCCATGTGAAACACTATGGGAAGGTTTAGGGGCATGTATACATATTGTGACTCATGGAATTGGTTAGATACAACTTGTGGCTGCATCCTGGTTTAGGTAGAATTATAATATCTACTCACTGTGTAATACAACTGAAAATTTTTGTTAGCTCCATCCCTACTTCATCATTAGTTTGGATGATTTGGTAACCAACCAACATGCACCTATAGTTTCTTAGCCTATTTTAATTGAGAAAAATGAAGAAACATATCTCTGAAGATCTGAAGGTTTGGGATTTTTCTCATTTACATTGACAATTTCTAAAGCTAATGGCATACATCTGAAAGTAACCAGCCCTTGCAAGCTTTCTTGATGAGCTCTGCCAACAGCAGCATACTCTTGGTCACAGTTTCAATAGCCTGCAGGTGGGAGAATCTCCAATGATATCTAGTTTCTAGTTAGGATTTAGAATCAATCTGGAAAGTAAGTGCTGTCCTCCTAGATTATAATTTTTCCATTTTCCTACAAACAATTGTCTGCAAACTGGTTTTCTCTCCATTAGCATAAGTTTTCTGACTAGCTGGTTTTGTTTGTTCTCTCTCTCTCTCTCTCTCTTTTTTTTTTTTTTTTTTTTTTTTTAATACTGTTCAGTTGCCATCTTTCTCAATTCCACAACTTCTAGACCTTCATCAAATTCTGCTGCTCTAAAATTAGAAGTTTGGTGCCTCTTGGAAGTATTACAAAGTCACCAGCTCCATATATTTTCTTTCTATGGATGCACAAATCTTGTTTTGAAAGTGTTTGGCAAGAGCCAAGACTACAAAAAACTTTCCCAGTAGCAAGTAAACTTTACGAGCGATGATCATAAAGACATCGTAACTTTAACCTGCATGAAGGGTATAAGCTTTCATCAATGGCAAACACAAAAAATGCAGTAATAGTGTAGGTGTAAATGGGTATCGGTGGCTGATAATGTACTGCCTGGCATAAATGCAGAAATAAGAAAATGCCTGTTTATTTTACCTATTTGATAGATATGTAATGACAGCCATCTTGACCAGCAGTTGCCTGGTTCTTGCCCGTTTGCAGGACATTGATGCAAATATAGGCTCTGGTACTGTGATTATAATAAACAAAGGCCTAAAGACTCATCAAGCTATTGAGTGCCAAGGGACTAAGAAGCTATCAGACAGTCAGACATTCTCATGTGTTGTCTGAGCTGTAATTGTTTCCAGTGGTCAGGAAAAAAAAAAAAAAAAAAAGGAAAAAAAAAAAAGCCATAAGGTTTTAAAGGTTAGGATTCGTGTCTCCTGCGTAGGCTAATACATGATATGGGCCTTTCCTGGAACTCTGTATGCACTGAAAGAGAATGATGAAGCAGAAGAATGGGCACTATGCCATTGCATCAGATGCTTTCATGTTGGTGGATATTTGCCATGGGAATACTTGACTGTTAAGCACTTGATCCACTGTCTGTTAGCTCATGGGAATGGAACTAGTAAACTTGGGAAACCTCAAATAAATTCCCATTGTATATATAATATAATCCAAAGCAGAATCTTCTTGGGAACAATTGCTAATGATACTGGAAGTCATCCTTGTTCAGTGGAAGAAGAGACAATTTTCTACAATCCGTTTCAGAACAGATATTTATGCTGAAAACTTACCCAGTAGTTATGAGATGGGAGGTCTGTCATTAGTGAAATCTCCATTTTGGCATCAGCCTACCATGATACTACAAAGAATAGTTTTTTGGAAAGGCTGCTTCTGCCACCCTTGCCATGACTTGAGGAACCTTTAGAATTGCCTAGGTAATAAACTGCTGTTTCAGAAGAATGAGCTCATCTTTGTACCCTATCCACCATAGTCATGGTTTCTGTTATGAACCAGATGAGCTGAACATTTATCTTAGATCTTTTCTCTAATTTAGGAAACAAATGTGTAATAAAGACAAAAAGTCATTTTTGCATACAAACAATTTCACTGACAACAATCCAATGGATTTGTCACTGTGTGTTTGGAGATGAAACTAATTTTAAACTCTTCCTTAGCCCCAAACTGCTAAGATTTTAAATCAATCATCTGCAGATACCTCACACTGAATAAGTCATTCATTCTATCTGGCTTCCCTACAGGGGTTTTAGTCATTATTTAATAGAAACCATTAAGCCATTGGAATCAGAATACACAAATAACATATTAACAAGCCCAGAAGAGAAGAACTGAAGTCAATAAATCATCTAAAGAATTTATATTTTAATTATCACACCCCAAAGAACGAACCAGCACAGACTAATAAATGACATATCAAATATACCTGCTTTATTAAGGTACATATAAACTGAAACACTATGACA
Organism: Oxyura jamaicensis; assembly: GCF_011077185.1. Taxonomy (NCBI): domain Eukaryota; kingdom Metazoa; phylum Chordata; class Aves; order Anseriformes; family Anatidae; genus Oxyura; species Oxyura jamaicensis. The sequence continues at coordinate 989,254 of NC_048904.1, read as the reverse complement.
TTAGAGCTGGGGACATGAAATACAATGAAATGTTTTGATATCTTCTGATGGAAAGCAAATTTACTAGTGTCAGTTTAATGACAGTTAATACTTTCTTTTTTCTGCCTTGCCGACTAAGTCTTCTCCAACCCATGAAAGCGTGTTTCTGTATCCATTGTCTCAATCATAACGTCTCTATTCAAATTTTGTCTCAAAACATCTTTCTTGCCTTCTTCTCTTACTTTCATGAGACATAGAATAATGAACAAGATATACCCCACAGTATATAAAAACCTTAATATTAAGTTGCCAGAAGGGTATCTGGTAAGCTTTAAATTAAACATCTTTTCAGTCAAGTCTAGCTACTCTGTTACTCCATAACCTTCCCATGGCCCATTACATATATGGTACTTGATAAAAGGAAAAAAAAAAATCAGCATCTGTTGGAAAGACAAGTATTTTCACAATAACACCAAGCTGCAGGTGAAACTTGGTTTTCCTATTTAAGCCATGCCTAGTATTCATTCTCGTCTTTGTCTATGTTCTTCTCCCTCTCCCCCTCTATTTCTGTCTATATTTCTGAATTGAATTAAATTAAATTAAATTCATTAGAAAAGAAAGGGGGAAAAGACATACACAGACATGTCTTCTCAGCTTTTATTTCTTTTTTTTTTTTTTTTAAAAAAAAAAAAAAGGCAAACAACTCTCACAGCTCTATTAAAAATACCATATACCTAGGCATTTCAAACCAACATTAGTTTTGCTGTAAAAACACCACATACATGCATGTTCTTAGACATGAGTCCTCTGTGCAAGATCTTTTCACACGTGCAACAACAGCTAACATTTCATCACTTTCATGCAGGGATAAATAAAAGAATCGTGGAAGAGAAATCCACTGCTGCTCTTGTCTATTTGTCTAGTTACAGATGCTGCTTCTTCAGCATCAGGACTGTTCAGCATGTTGATATTAATTGTGAAAGTCAGTTTCTTATATACAGTCTACTGCAAGTGGCTGATACTGCAGTTTAAATTACTTCAGTGTGTCCCAAAGTTGTCACAAACTCCACACAATATAAGGAAGAAAAAAAAAAAACAAAAAAAAAAAAAAAAAAAAAACTAATTCCCTGGACCAGTGTCCTGCTGAACCTAGTACGAGTATGATCCTATTTCAGTCAGAGGTTGAAAGCTGGAGGTCATCTAGTCTAACTCCACGTTCTGCCCATGCAGGGCCTCCTAGAGCCAGTTGCTGAGGACTATGTCCAGGTGGCTTTTGAATATCTCCAAGGATGGAGGCTCTAGAGACTTCTGGGCAACCAGTTTCTTTGCTCTGTGACCCTCACAGTAAAGTGTTTCCTTATATTCAGATGGAACCTCCTGTGTTTCAGTTTATGTCTACTATCTCCTGTCCTCTCACTGGGCACTACTGAAAAGAGCCACACTCCACCTTCTTCAGACATTTATATATATATTGTTAAGATCTCCCCTGAGCCTTCTCTTCTCTGAGCTAAACAGTTTTCCCAGCTTTCCCAGCCTTTCCTCATTTGAGATGCTCCAGTCCCTTAATCATCTTTGTGGCCCTTCATTGGACTCCCTCCAGTATGTTCATTATTTACAAGTAAGAGGGTTTAAAGCGAAGTAGAACCTAGGTTAAACATGCTTGAATTAGGCAGCAACATGGTCAGTGAAACAGAAAATGTGAAAACACTAGAAAAAAATCTGAGCAAATGAATAAAAAATAACTAGGAAAAGGGACTGAGCAAGAGCTGTTTACAGGTAATGTGTATGTGTGGAAGCATATATCTGTGTGTCTGTCTGTGTGCATGCCTAAAGATACTGGACTGCTACTGCTAAGGCACTGTAACCTGATGCAAACTGTTTCATATATTAAAAAGCTACATTAGTAAAAAGATCTTTTCAGAAATAGACAGACATGGTATCTATGCCAAAAAATGACATTATGAAGGGATTAACTGTTTAAGTGGTCAAATTAAAACAGAGAGAAATAGTCAGCTTCCCCTGGCCTGTAGCTCCTCTGCATGAGGCAGCGTGTCTCAAGCTGCCACTACCTCATTGCTACTAAGGTGAGGAGACAGTAATGTTAGGAATTGGGACTTTTCCCAGTCTCCCACTGTCTGACCTTATGCCTTGCAGTTTTATATGTGCTAGGGCAGGATCTCCCAATTTCCCTGTGCCTAAACCTGTGCCACAGCAAAGAACTTTCTCGGTGTAGCTATTGCTAGTGAACTGTCCTAGCGCTTGGTGTAGACATGACTATTCTGGCAAAACTGCACTTTTTCTGTGTAATATGCGTGAAATAAGCTACCCTGGTGAATGCACAGTGCTGTCATAACTATGTCCACAGAAGGGACTTCCGCTGACACAACAAGGGATACTCTTTGACTGACATTATACTTTGCAGTGGTAGCATGACCTAAGGCCAGGACTGAGACCTATAACCTGCGTATTACTCTTACTATTAGCAGTCTTATCTAGATTAGGGCACTGGCTTGATACTTGCTTCAAGGGATTAGGAACAGCAACATATATATGGGAGAAAATCCCAGTGCATGCAGAGGTGCTCTGTCTAGACCAAGGGCTATTCCAGCACAGCTGCAGTGTTTCTGGCACTCAGCTTTACTCCTTCAGAGCAAGCTCAGCTATGTTTGGACTAAGACTAAAAGGTTTCTTAAATAAAAGAGTACTAGCTGGTGTGAGAGAGCATCAGTTCTCTTGTCAGTTGTCCAGGAAGGAAGGAAGGCAAGAAGGAAGGATCACCTCATGTCACCAAAACATTTCTGATGCACTCACTGGGTATGATCCTGGTGTCCCATATTACAAAAACAGTAGAACCAGAAAAGATACAGAGGAGGGTACAAAATACAAGTTTACCCTGCAGAGCAGCAGACACAGGAGGGTGGACTAGGTAGGGCACAATCCCTTCACTATCAGAGATATCAGAGACAGAATTCAGCTTTTAGTGGACCTCTGGTCAGCCTCCACCTGTTGGGGTTTTTAACATGTTAATGCTTCATGGAGTTAAATCACCATGGCCTTGGAAGAAAACCTACTGAACAGGCCAAGTAGGGAGAAGAAAAGCAAGAAGCAGCATCAACAATCTCTGAAAGAGCCAGTCAGCACAGCTGGAAAAATTGTTCTGGATAAATAACTGCAGCAAGAAGGACAGGTGAGGTGCAGTTACATTAAACTAGAGCAGTTCTGAGCAGCTGTCAAAAATGTGCTTACACAAACAGTATCTTCAGCACCACTTGCAAAGCTACTAGTGTCAGTGAAGCTGACTTTATCTAAAATAATTATGCATTTTTCTACTTTTAAGTGTCCTCTGGATTTACAAAAATAGCAGCAGCTCCAATCTTCTCATGCATCTGTCTGGAAGTCAGCTAGACATGCAGAATGGGATTCATACCCACAGCCCCCGGAGTGATATGCCCAGGCCGGTGAGCTACAGTGAATGCAGCAGCTGCAGGGCATAAAGTGATCCAGGGGCTGCCCAAAGTGTCAGATGACCAAAGTCCTGACCAATTTTCAGCAAATTGGCTGAAAAAATGCTGAGAGCAGTACATTGTATTAGTTGTGCTACATTTCTCATTTATGGTGTCATGTCTGACTATCACTGCAGCTTTGATCAGAGAGGGACCTGGCAAGGAACCATTCTAACTACTCTGCATCTTTCTTTCCATGAGCAGCCTCGGTGTGCTCAATATCTCCCTGTGCAGGTTGCCTGTTTGCCACATGTTATCCTTATATATACAGACATATGTACATGCTGATTAATAAGTTAATTTAACACAAGAATTTGATGGTGAGACAGAAGACCCCAAGAGAAAAGTTCTTTCCTGTTGAGATAAAGCAGCAACTCTGTTAGCTTAAGCCAGCACAGATTTTTTTTAAAGTTACACAGAATTGCTTAGACTGAGATTTTCTGAACATCTATGCATTTGAAAAAGACTAAACTATTTGAAAGGAGCTATTAGCATGCATGCTTTAACTTCACTTCTTTTTCATGTTTGGCACTTAGAGAAAAAATACCAGATTTTGATATGAACATCTGTTTCATGTTTTTCTAAATGGGAGCTTAGTATGAAAATTAACCCCTGAATTTTCAGTTTGAGTAGCCTTCTAGCTGCTCAGTATGCATTCAGGAGCCTTGTCTTCCTAGGATTGCTATGGACCCAGCTCATTTTATGGCTGCTTTTTACTCTGGAAATAACTGGTCAACACTGGGTGTGTTCAAATGCTAAATGAAGACAGTATTCACATAGTCACCATTAGCAGTTGTCACTTCTTTTTGCTGAGGCACGCCAACAGCAGTAACTCAGCTTTCAGTCTCATGCAACCTCACTCAAGTTATATCCCAATAAAATGCAAGGAAATAACACTCATATTTGCTCTTTTTAGAAATGTGTTTTAGTTACTAACAGGCCAGCAGATGTTTAGCAATGCTGAAACTGCACTACAGAGCACAGGTCTGAGCTTGATTTAGAGGGGAGTTTCTTCTCCCTCAACAGAGGACAAAGGCTTTAAACACTAACATACTTTTACCCATCAAAACAAAAGTGGTTTAGTTCCTTGTCAGTTTAGGGTATTTTAGCTGGAGGTAGTGACAACTGGCAAACCTCCCCAAATGCAAGAGTTCTTTTCAGCATGGGTGAGCACCCAAAACACCAAAGGATTCTTCTGAGTTACCCAAACTCCCAAGCCAAGAAGTGTCCCAAGCTCAGGGATCACACAAACCATCTTGCTTTTTGACAGTTTGGCAAAACTTGTCAAAGTTAAAGAGGGACTATCTGAGGAAGGAGAATGGATCTAAATAAAAACAAGCCTTTTATGCGTTCTGAAGTTTTCACAGTGCTTGCCCTTTACCCGGGGGAGTTTCACTTCAGCTACAAGTCACCTCTTTCCAGTTTGGTTATCTGTGAGCGTAACGAGGTTCTGCATCAGCTCATGGAAACGGTGGGTATTCTAGTTTATATATATGTGAAGAAACAACTGTTTCTTTTACCACAGTGAGAAAGATTTGCACATACTTGCACTAAAAATTTAAAAACTCAAGCAGTAAAATCTGAAAAGAGCTAACAAGATGCTGTCAATTTCTCCTTCAAATGTGTTTGTTTTGATGATGTGTTGTTTTTTGTTTGTTTGTTTTTAATAGCTGCTTGTGTTTATATTTACATACTAGCATTGTATTTCTGAGGCCATCAGTGACATCCAGTGGCCAACTAGATTAAGCCTAGACTTGTTTTATAGACATCTGCCATCTGCCTACTGCTTTCCTACTGCTTTTTTTTAGTTAAAAATAAAAAAATATAAAATAAAATAAAATAAAAATTATAAGTAGGCAGCTGGCTTGATCAGCTTAATCCACTCCCAGCTGTGACAAGAATCTCCCTGGAGAAAAGACTGATGGATTGAGCCCTCATGCTATTCTTTCCCTTTGAACTGGCAAAACCCAAATGTTTTATGGAAGGCACAAGGATGTGGTTTGGACACTGCATTCTGTGCCAGTATCTCTGAGGTGAGTCAAAACTGAAGCTGCAATCTCTTAGTTTTTGAATTGGTGCAAAAAACATAACTAGACTTTTTTTAAAAAAAAAAATTCTGATGCAAGCAGACATGACTCTCAGTATGTGTGCACCCTGTTTTCCCTGTTTGAGAACTCATTTTTTACTGATTTATTTTAAATGTGCTTCTCTAAAATAAGTTAGTAGGGAAAGCAAGGGAAATAAATACAAATTTGCCACACAAATCATACATGTAGATAAAAATGAAATGTGAAGCAAGCTGGAATAGGTAAAACACAGTACTACAAAAATTTTAGTTAGACTGTAGCTTACAGAGGTGTGAAAGCAAAATGAGATGTGAAAACAAAGTTAGGTGTGGTAACAAATTTCCAAAGTTGAATTTTAAGTTTGCAGGCAATGAGTTACCATGTTCTTAATTCTGTTAAACTCCTTCATTGGGTACAACGAGGCATTCTGGAGAAGGTGGGTGACAATGGCCAACCCCTTCAGTGGTGGCCACATGGTAGTGCAGGGGAGCTGTATCGGCCATCTCAGCGCAGCCCTTGCTGCAGGAGGTGAAAGCATGTCCTGTCCCCCCAGCACCACCTCCTGCTGTCTGTCCCTGGGACCTCTGAAGCGCTAGGCACAGCCGACTATTGTTGTACACAGGTACATATGCTATATGTGGTAAAGGTGATGGGGTGATATTTGCCCTCATATGGTTAGGCCTTACAAAGTAATATATATATATATATATAGTTGCTTGTAAAAGAAATCTTTAAATAGAAAGGATATGAAAAGAATAGACATTAGGGACCAAAACATTTGGGGTATAATTCCCAGGGCATAGCAAATTCAGTCTTTGATTTAGTGCTACAAAGTATGGGTGATAGAACCGATAGTTGCTATCATTGTAATCTAACAGCAGTAGTAGTCCCTGCACTACTACCACTTCTGTTTTGTGGTACCTCTCATCTTTTACTAGAGAGTAAATTTCTTTGCAAGAAATTGAAGAGCTAAATGCACTGCATTGGAAAAGACGACTCATGCCAGCTATTACCATTGTCATATTTGTGATTTATTTTCCCCCCATTATCCTTTCTCCATAGCTGGAACAAACTAAAGAAACACTGCTGCTTATGAAAAATAGTTGTGGTCATCAGAAATAAGAAGAAAAAATAATAAATTCCAGAACTCCAGTTTAGAATAAAGTGTTTTACCAGCAGGACACATAGTATAAGTATGGAGTAGCAGTGAACAAGGACTAATTGTCTGCTGTTCATTAACCCACCAGATAATGAATTAGCAGTACTTCATGAATTATAGCATGTAAAGATGGAATCTATGGCCATGTATACTATTGATGAGGGGCAGAGCATCAATGATACTGAGACTTATTCCACATATACAGTGATACAGCCAGAGAAGGAACTGCCCCTTCGATTACAGTATTTTATATTCCTTTATATACATAAATAGTATACATTTACCTGGTCAAAAGAGGCCAAAACCAAACTCTGGTCTTCATAAGCTTACATATTTGAAGGACTCTAAATAGACTTTGAAAGGTAATGGATGTCTACTAAGCTTTCTTGTTCTTGACAGACAGACAGTACTTACAGGGCAGACAGCTGCAGAAAATAAGCCTTCTCTTCATTGCAGGCAGAAATTTTTCATTATCTCTTGGTACAAGCACAGGTCTACTTTTGCCCCAACAAATTCTTTAGTAGCCAGCAGCCACTTAAACACCAGCCTTGTGCCCTTGGCCACAAGAGAGCAATGGTGTGGGACATACAAGTACTTGTAGAGAATTACACACACACACATGTATACAACTGTGTATGTGTATTTCCCTTCAAGCACTTTTCCAGAAGCAGCACTTTAGGGAGTCTGAGGAAGGTGTCATTACAAATATCAGCGCTCAGATTCAGACCATAAATTTTCTACATGGTCTACATTTTCTTAAGTGTAAGACCAGCCATTCCCTCTGCTTTCACAGTAAAGAGAAAAGGCAAATCTTGCAGAACTTCTACAAATGAAATTAAAAAAAAAAAAAAAAAAAGAGTTGTTGTGGATCATTTTTGTAGTAATTCTGCCTGAAAGCCAGTAATGCATTTAGAAACTAGCAATTATATGTGCAAGGCATCGTTACTGGCAAGCAACACTGCAAAGAAAGGCCATGCAGTTGATATTGTGGTTACAGACATTTTGCTCTGTTCTGCTCCATGGTTTCATTCTGTGCACCATGTTAATATATTTTGATGATGTTTCACCTCTCTAATATACAAATATCATTTTCTATGAGGCAGAAAATTAAAATCCAAGGTAGACACCCAAAGGCACTTATTTATGCAGTTATTTATATAGTCATGTAGGAGACCAGGCATAGCTAAGCCAACAGTGCCATTTGGGCAGGATAGTTGAGCTCAAGATCTTCAGCTCATCAGCTGCACATTCAGCTCATTGCCTGGAGCTCTTGCCATGTTTGCTTAGCACTCTGCTCTTAACAAATAATTTAAAAATCCCACCCATGCCTTTGAAAATATCCCACTGTGTGCAGGTGGTGTGTGGGAACGCTTACGAAGCTGGTCAGCAAGATCTGCCCCTCATGCTTGGTCTGCCATCATCCTACTTGAAGGCATCCTGAAGGTCTGAATCCAGGCAGGGAAGGCTGGAACCACGGACATTGCTGCCTTAAATGAGAGACCTCCAGCTTCAGGCAAGAGACTATGGGTGTCATTGCTGGGATATGTGGTTTACAGCAATGAGAAGCACTTGTGCAGCTGGATCAGAAAGTCTGCAAAACCACCTGCTGACGTTGGCCTGACATTTGGCAGAAATGTCTAAAAAAAGAAGAAATACTGAAAAAAGTACATCTGTTTCTTGGTGTCTGTGTCTGGGGGAAGTTCAGTCTCAGTCGAGAGACAAGCAACATCCAAGCAGTCACTGTGAAGGAAGCTTCTAAGTAGAAACTATGGAAAAAAGACATTTGTCCTCTAGGCTTTCAGATGCAAAAGATGGGCAATAGCTTCTCCCAGGGGTGGGGGAAGACACAGCTGTCAGTGTGCACTTCTGCCTTTCAGGGCTCCTTCACTCATTTTGGAGCATTTGCTAACTTTTGCAGGAAAATGGAGCATATTAGTGTTGTGGAAATATATTACTTTTAAAAGTCCCACATTGTGCTTCTAATGATGGGGTTCAGGTCTGCTGAGCTCTTTCTTGATGTTGCGGGACCTATTTCATTAGCATTTTCTGGCTCCACAGATAGCTGATCACAGCACTGGCAGCACTGTGTTTCCATTTAAGGTCTCAGCTTTGGTCTAGGTTAAAGTAATTATGGAATTAATTATTGGCTGTACAGCTGTTCTTCCCCGCACCCTGCCAAAAGTCAGCTTAGCATACATTCTTCCCTGCACAAAATGCTAGTGACACAAAGCAAATCTAGTGTGTTTAGTGCAGTATAGAAATAGCAATTCCCATCATATAGCCAAACCAGTGGATTACAAACAAATGCTTGCCAGGAGCACTGCCATGCATCTGGCATGCCTGTCTGTGCAGCCTTTGGGCAGGTGTTGTGAACACGTCTCTGGGATCTGTAACACTCCCTTTGAAAAGAATATATCAAAGCCAGAGATACTGAATGGTTTGCCCTTTAAAAGCATTTTTCCCCTGCTTAGACTTCCAAATCCTCCACCAATTATTCTGACCCTATTTTGTTAGATGTAGTGGAATTGATTTTCAAGTGCATTTTTTGGTAGTAATTGTCTCTGACATGGTTCTGTGCATTTCAGCATGCCCACATATATTTATGTTTGATGCATTTTCTTTAGTGACATGAGCACCTTTTCTCTGCAAGAACTAGAGGTAAAATCCCAATATTCAGCTCACCCAGGCTAATCTGGACAAACCAATGTCATCTACATGGACTTCTGTAAGGCTTTTGACACAAGGCTTTTTTGAGATATGACACCTTATCTCAACATTGGTGAGATATGGATTTGAAGGGTGCCCTATTTGATGGATAAGGAATTGGCTGGATGGCTGCAGCCAGAGAGCTGTGGTCAACAGCTCTAGGTCCAGGTGGAGGCTGGTGACTAGTTGTTTGCATCTTGGGCCTGGTGCTGATCTTTATCAATTGATCTTTATCAATGACATAGACAGTGGGATTGAGCGTACCCTCAGCAAGTTTGCAAATTATACCATGCCGAGTGGTGCAGACAATATAACAGAAGGAAGGGAGGATCCATCATATGCTTCAGGCTATATGGAAACTGCAGAGAGGGGCCAACATGCTTTTTTTTTTTTTTTTTTTTTTTTTTTTAATGTTCAGAATGCGCAATAGTGCAGAATGACTTTGGTGCTCTAAAAGAAATTCAGGATCTAGGAGGAGGCACAAAAGGCAGTTGCAAAGAAGAAACAAATGGGGCTGAATTTAAAGCTGCAGCTTAACCAAATGTCATCAACAAGTGCTGCACTTCAGCCCAGCTCTACATGATGGCTCACCAAAGACACCCTCTCATGCAATAGTCCCACCCATATCTCAGCAGAAAAACATATATCATCCCAGTGTGCTGTGTGCTATTATCACCACTTGTAAATGCAGATCTTGAGGCATACAGGGATGAGGAGGCAGACTTTCACAGCTACAGCTAATTCTCCATTGCTGTGTTTGCAATTTGCAATTCATTGGATTACATAACTCACCTGACTGGTGACCAGAAACAATACCACATTGCTTCAGAAACTAACCTCCCTGAGACTTCAGATATTTGAATAGTGAACCCTTGCAATGAATATTATTCAAAAAGTAAAACAATATATTGAAGAAACTGGCAAGTGATTTTGAACAAATAGACTAACTTAAAAAAATGTGTGAACAATGAAAAACAACTTGTTAATTGTAGTTTAATGTAAGAGCCCTAACCACTGAAGAAATGAACCCCATCACACCCTGACTATCCCACTCATGATAGCTTAACTCAACAGCTAGCAGAATTGTTTGTTTGTTTGGTTTTTGTTTTGAAGATTATTTCCATCTAGAAGGATTATATTAGGTATAGGTATTTCTGAAACAAGAGGATCGATCGTTTTGGAGCAAGTTGTAGTGTTATCCTCATTCTCCTTTGTACGAAAAATCTGAATCAGCCTTGTAATATCTGTGAAATTGTGCTTCCATGTCTAGCTCTCACATCATTTCTAGCTTTCAGTGATTTCAATAAATTGCCCAGTGGCTCTCTGCCAATCTGAAAATATCTGTAAATGTAAAGCAACTCTCTGGGGGTCTTTTCAGAAGCACAAATGCTTTTGGTTCATTAATAGACATGGGAGATTTTTTTTTTTTTAATGATATTTATTTACACAACATGAATAGGCAAAACACTGCATATCATGCTGTTGGAGTTTTAACTTCCAAACTGCAGCTTATCAGAGCTTTTTCACCTCCTACAGTGAAGCCTGACTGTTGCAGAAGTAGCAAGAAATAAATGAGATTTTTCTAAAATGGCATGAAAATTATCAGTACCTACAAGATCAAATTTCATCCCTCTGGTACATATAAATCTGAAATTACCTGGGTGGTTTCAGCTGAGTCATTTCTACACAAACGCGCCAATGTATCCAACAGTGCAATTTTGCTTCTTGGTGATATACATCGACTCCATTTTTATCTGTGCTGGTCATTTTGGTCAGGCTGGCACAGCTTTCTCATTCGCTCAGGATCTGAGTCAGTTCCGAGCAATGGAGGGAGCAGCCATTAGAAACCTCCATAAATACCCATGTCCATACTTTGGCCAAACACCCAAGAATGCGCTAGAAGGTCTGCTCCAGTCTGCACTCAGTACTGGCTCCAGGACTAATGGCTTCAACCAATCAACCATGAACACTATTGGAGGGTATCTAAATGTACTTAGAATATTTCTCAGTCACAGAGAGGAGATCTGGAAACACAAATTCAGATGTTCCCTCCTACTCCACTCAACAGTAAGTGATGCCTTAAGACTAGATTGTAAACTGTAACATATTAAGTCCTAACGTGGGCCTTGAAATTATGTTATCTGTCTGCACAACTGAGAAGCCTTTCCAGGAATGCATTTTCTGTATCATCTTTTCTGAAAATACTAATTAAGGCTATGTTAGCAAATCATGATTGCTAAAGGTAGATTCATTAAAATTTGTTAACTGCCACAAAGGAGAAGACTTAATTATGTTTCCACTTCCCCACTGAACTCTGTTATTGTGAGGAAAAGACATATGAAGCATAACTGATGACTAACCCTAGGACCCTGTTAAGAGTTTCTAACTCTCTTACATTGGCATCTACTAAATGAAATGAAGATGCAAGTATCTACAAGGGATATAGCAAACAGTGGGTTATTAAATAAATTTGAAACAAAATTAATTCACTGGTCTGGTGAATATGAGAAGTGCCTAGACCATGTATTGTCCAGCTCAGAAGTGAGGGAACTTTGTTCAGCTGAATTTACTCTCTACACTAAAGTGGGCCTAACTAGAGAAGAAAGCAGTGGGAACAGATTAAAGATGGTGCCCAAAGGCATGTAGTAATTCGGCCACAGCAGCAGAAATTAAGCTTCTCCATGTATATTGAAAACCAAACCCTACCCAAAATCCACCAAGGAGAATGAATATCAAGGTGATGATCACTGAGGAGAATTACCTCCATGGTGATTCTTTTTGTTTGCACTCCAAAATGACTGCAAAGGCACTAATTATAATAAAATAAATAGTGGTTGTGCAGTTGTGCTTGCCACACCATACGAGCTTGCAGATGCATTTTTAAAAGTCACATAATTATAACCTTCCAAGATTAGTAGATTAGATTAGTAACAATACAGCTGCAACACAAAGTAGACAAGAATTTAATTACCATGCTAATTTTTTCTCGGCATGAGGAATAATGACTATACTCCTATAATTACTTTCTTTATACATTAAACCTTGCTAATACTGCCATTTAAGTTAATAAAGTACCTACTTATTTAAAAAGATTAAAACTGTATTGCAATTGTGAAGTATCATGCTGAAGCAGTGAGTGAGTATTTTGCAGTTCTGAGATCCTAAAAATGCAAAATCTTTCAGCTTTTTCAGGGAAATATAACTTGGAACTGCTAAGCACTAGGCAAAATGTTTGTCCAAAGCATGTCCTCTCTTGAGGACAGATCTAATAATTGATTTGTTTTTGTTGATGAAATAATTTCATGAAAAATCTTGGGATTTTTCTCCTTCCTAAAATTATCATTTTAACACTAATTATGAAATAAGTCTTTCTAATGAAAGGAAAGAAGGCCCGAGTGGGACATTCTCCCAGAAAATGCTTACTGGGCCCAAACTCCTGAAGTTTCTGACAGCTGTGAACAGTCAGAAAAATGAAAAGCAGAACTAGCCACCGACACCTGTGTAATTTCTGTCAGACTCACTTTTACACTGAAAACCTACAACCACCACTTCCACCTTCAGTTTCATGTCATCAAAGTTTAAAAAGTGTAAGAGTGTCTGTTCCAGATCTGCAGCCGGGTAGATGTAGGACACCTGCTATTATCATACAGAAATAAAAATTTCATGCTATAATACTTCCTGGAACTCCGGTAGCAGCTAGTGGGTGTATCCAGCAAGGTGACAGCTCCTTGACAGAACAGCGGGGGTTTTGAGTTGCTCCTGTCCAGGGAAGTCCATTGCACCAGTGCCCGCGGACTAGAGGCTGGTGCAGAAGGTCTTGAAATCCTCTGATGGTGCTGGTGGAGCCAAATTTTTCTTCTTTTTTTTGGAGATCAATTTTCATGCCTCTTGTCCAGTTTATCATGACCTTAGATAGCAAAAACTATCAGTTCTTCCATCTGGGAATATCCACTGTAGCTGATATTGGTTTACTTAGCAGAAAAGAACTGCACGATATGAGCCTTCAGGAAACAAACTCTGCCCTCAGATGTTCATGGACAAGTCCCGTTGATCCTGGGGCATAATTTCACCTTATAAATTGTTTTTATCAGCAGTGTAATGTTTCTCTATAAACAGTTCAGGATTGCTAGAGCAAATGTAAAGTGCTATTTCTGAACAGTAAAGCTGTTTTCCCCCCAGAAGTAGAATATGTTTCCATTTTTGGCAAAAAACTTGCTCTCTGCCCTGGGATAGCTTGAATTAGTAAAAGGAACAAAACCAACCATGAACTGAATACTTAAAAAAGAAAGCCAGAAAGAAAGAAATCTCTCCTCCTGCTTGTGAACAGAAGACTGGTTCATTTGCGCATGCTGTGTAAAACTTGCCACAGAGTCCTTTGTGTCATCAGCATGAAAAGAGTCCTTTGCCCAGGCGGGAGATTAGGGTGGCCAGCGGGAATCCCTGCACCCGAAATTCAGATCAGAATGGGCAAGTTCATGGGAAGTTGGGATTTTAAAGGGATTGTTCTGACTGTGGCAAAAAAAGCAACGGGAACAACAGCCAACACCACCAGCCCATCCAAATTTCTTTTTTCTCTCTCTGCAAAGGTATGCTGAGGGGCCAGAGCACATGGAGCTGGATGTGCCCACCTCAGAGTGTGCTGTGCGGAAACAACCCATAAATAAGGGATCGGGCACGGTGGCCACCACAACCATTGCCATTCTCCCTTTGTACTGAAAAACTCTTATGGATCTGGACTGGCGTTAAAACCCTGTGAGGCGGCAGGAACAGCAGCTGAGAAATATGGTCTCCCGCAACACAATCAATGCATCAATGCTGCCACTTCCCTCCTGTGCCAGCCATTGTGTGGCCCCTGTGCCACCAGGGGACCACTGAATTAACCTTCTCATGAGAAAAGAGATTGCAGCCCTATAGAAAAGTGGGGATTCAGGGCCTTTCCACAGGATTAGTCCATTAGAAGCAAAAAGGAGAAAGGAGTGTTTTGTTGTTCGGCAAAATGTAAGTGATTATGGGACTTAAAGGGGGGGGGCCCCCCCAAGTGTCTGTGTGTAGTGGGGAACAATGGGCACTCTGATAGTCTGCCTAAGTCCTTGTCCTGCCCATATCTCCATCCTCTCTGAGATACCTCCTCCTGCCTCTCCTAAGGGAAATGATGTGTGTGTGACATGTAGATTTGGTTTGGAGAGGCTCTTTTTATGGAGGGGAAAGGTTTTGCTGAGATTTCATTTAAAAATTAGAAAACAAAACAAAACAAAACAAAAAACCTTCCCCGAGTTATTATTATTATTATTATTATTTTGGTATCCTTTTCATTTTTCATATCCTTTTCATTTCCTCCCATATCTGAATAACTCTCTGTCAGTTATTTCTCCCATTAATAGTCTAAGTGCCCCTACCAGCTAATCTCCCCTTTGGCAAAAGACTGAGGATTGCAATACACAACACTCTTCACATCACCTTAGAAGCAAAGGACAATTTTGTATTTATTTATTTTTAATAATCTGCTAAATTACAGAGGATTTTTTAAAAATCATCAATGTTTTGGGACGTGTTTCCAGTTTGAGGAAGTATTTTATTTCAAAAGAGCTAGATTTTTTCCAAGGGCTTGAGACTAGTATGCACTTACTGTGAGAACCCATTCCTACCTGATGTCTAAAAGCTGGTGGAGAGCACAGTGTGAGCACCTCTGTTTTAATGCAGCATACAACCTTAAGTGCAGCTAGCAGTTCCTGAAGGCCCCAGAGTAATTAAGGGTAAAAGGCTTTTCAAATTTCAGATCATGCAATCCTTATGTCAAAACTATTCAGTGCAGACCTTATGGCCCAACTTTCAAATAGATTCTGATCTTTGTTTAGAAACCATCTGGCCAAAGAAAAATAACCAACTGTTTAATCTCTCTCTCTCTTTTTTTTTTTTTTTTTTTAACCCCATCCCAAAAATACGTTTTGAGATGAGCATTTGACTTCTCAGACCTTTTGTCAAATGTGATAAAGAAATTTCAAATATCCAGTGCATGTTCGTTACACATAACGAAGTCTGTGCAATCCCGTGCTTGTAGCACTAAAATCCCATGTTCCTTCCCCTTACAGATGGTGTGGTAATTATAATTAGCCCTCTGAAAATAGCTCAGGGTGTGAAAAAGATACATGATGTTTGCACACAGACTAGCCCACCCTTTTACAGATTTACAAATGCAACCAGTTTTTGGTTGTATGGTCACATTAAAATTCCCTTTTTGCAACACTTTATACAAAAAACAAACACCTGGATTCAGAGTTTCCTAAAGCAGTCATCTGAAAATAGGTACTTTCTGCCAAAATGTCATGAAGATTTATGTGCTTATATTCATGGATTAAACTGAGGACAGGTGGGAGAACACTGAAGTATGAGAAGGAATGATAGCAAATTTATGTGTAAAAACAGGGGGCAGGGGAGGATAGTTAAGACACAATTTCTAGAAGTTTAGATAAAACATGCATAGATTTTGTGAAAGGGAAGGTACAGTGCCTGAGAAGCGATCCTTCAGCAGTGAAATAATTATATGTCTGTAAGACTGTCTCGTGTCTATTTGTGGTGCGGAATAGCATTGGGGTGCCACACAGTGCATCAGAGCAGATGTTTATGGGGGGGACCACAGTGTACCAGCATGGAACAAGCAGGTACAGCAACACTGATACTTGTTTTATTCCCTTGCCCTGTCCCAAGCATGCCCCTTCTCATTACAAACCCCTGTGCAGCACCTTATGTTAGGGAGAGAGGGGACTCAAGCCAAACAAGAGGAATTTAAAGAAATGAGGACACAAAGATATATGCGAAAACTTAGTTTTATGTCTGCTTTGTGTTTCAAACACTTGTTTTTTTAACACCCACTTAATCTAAAAATGTGACCATCTAAAGACTGGCCTGCTATACATGGATCCTGGAGTCTGACCAATGCCCTCTTACCTGGATTTGTGGGGTGGGATTTTCCATTAAAAGTCCTGCAATGTCCAGACCCTACAAAAGACATTGTCAAACTAAATGTTACACTGAAGCATACTGTAATAATGCTCAATAGTCAGCCAAGCCAGCTGTAGCTTTAGCCTCTGTAATATACCATCCAATATACTATCAGCATCCATAGCTGATACATCACAAATCGAGCTGTTCAGTGGGCACTCAATTCCATTTGGCTTAAAATTAACATTATTACAGTCCACGTAACAAAAGCTGGCTGTTTATACACTCTGGTTCCTTTAAAACAGAGGTACAATGAGGGTCAACATATTCCCAGCTTTTACATCACACACACACACAAAAATTGCACTGAGGCAAATTAGAACTGAAGCACATTGACAACCTCCCCACTACACGCTCTGAGTAGGAAATGACTGTAGAGATAGGCAGGCTAGTGTTTCACAGGAGTTCTGTGTTTTAAGTAAATAAATACATAGTTAGGAACAGTCATGAAGGTTAAAGGACATCTGTAAAGAGAAAACAATGATTCATGGTCTCTTTGTTAAGTTTATTTAGTAGAGGGATGAGAGAAAGTCTTCGATTGGGTTGTAAGTTGCTAACAGGCTGACCAGATAAATGTTAGCTTCACAAGTCTCAATGCCAGAAGAAACTGTAATATGGCTAAGAGCTGACACAAAAGTCTTCTTTCCAAGAAAAACATGTTATTCTGCACACATACACACACAAAAAAAGTATTATATCTCAGTATAACATTAATTTATTATTCTTTTTCTAGCCTTCAAGACAGCACAGTATTATGGGTCTATATTAACCCTCCCATGCATAAATTTATTTTTAAATTTGTTAAGTGGAAACCATCAACCTGTGCTTCATAATTTAAAATTTATTTTTATTCACTGTTGCTTATAATTGCTCTTTAGAAATTTGAACCTGAAATTGGCTTTCTCTCTAAAAGTATCTTCCTATATCAAATTTGTAAAGATTTATCAACATAGGCCACTTTCATGAATTCTGAGTCACTGGAATTGCTGGTTTGTCCATACCTGAATTAAATGATTTTCACAGGCACAATGACTTCAGGCATAAGCCTTAAAGCAATATTTTTTGCAAGCAACAAGTTTAACATCAATTACCGTCAACAGCAATGCATTTGGTGAGCATTTTGCAATTAATATAATGACAAACATCATGTAATGCTCCAACACAAAATTTTTGACCGGTCAGTTGCCTTTTCCCTGCAGAGTTGATTGGTGGCCATGCTCAAGCTCAGGAATACCTTAGTCCACAACCTCCTTAGACAGGAGGGCAATGCCGAGCTTTCTGGACCTGTATGTTGTTGCTGAAGGTTGAAAGGAGGGTTGTTTTTAAGACTACATCTGCGAAATTCCAGTACAAGCAAAACATCTAGGAGGTAATACCTCAGATAACACAGGGTTTCCTGCTTAAGTATCACCGGTTTAACACAACCTGAGATGTTATAGCTCTGTTGTTTGCAAGCTCTTTGAAAAGTGGCAGATTCAAAGCATTCTGTCTCCCCAACAGGATGCTATATTTCTTAATCAATTTACATGTTGGGATCATTTTCACCTGCACAATCAAACTGAAACCAGTAGAAATAGGCAAATGAAAGCAAATGCAAAGTGAGGTCATTGTTCCTTTTTTCTCAAAGATAAGAGGCTTTCACATAGCAATGCCCTCTGGGAAACAATCCATATTAGACCAAATTAGTCCCAGTGGTAATGTTGATTATTAGCAACCGTGCAACACCAGGGATACATTTACTCCCACTGTTCTTTGTTGTTTGCATTAATAAGCCACATTATGTCACTCAGTCTACATGCAGAAGTATCATTACTGTTATTTAATTACTTTGTTTTTGTAAGAAAAACTACCAGATTCAGTTGCATATAACCAGTAAATGTGGCCAAATCAAAGTTGTGCACTCCAACCCAAATATTTTTTACTTTGTTTCTGCACACATAATTGCATGTAATTTATAGTTGTGTACAGAATTTTTATGATAAAACCTCATTAATCATAAATTCATCAATGCAGCAAAAATACATCCAAGCAAACATAGTATAATATTACAAACATAAGACATGTTTCAGGATGGAAAGAGGCCAGGATCCCCATCTTCATCTATCCCCTAACGTTACATAAATGACTAAGTCATCATATCAGTGGTTTTCACATGGAAATATAAACACCACTGAAATTCCATACGCTATAAATGGCTATGACTCTGGAGTACTCAGAATTACCAAGAGCACCATAAGAGTAGTGTACACAGCAGCCATGCAAGGAGAACAGCCGGTGGTGCTGGCAGCATGGTACAGTAGCTATGGGGCTCACATTGCTGCCCAGGCTCCCAGCGCTCCTAACCTGTCCCTTTGAACACAAGTTGCTTCAGATCTCTTAGTTCCCTCCAGCTCCTAAAGTGGATTTTCTTATGCTTTTGTCAATCTGGATACTTAGCTCTGAAGGCCCAGCATGTGTGCATACAGCTGCTGGGAGAATAGGATCTTCAACTTCATTGGGCTCCTCAAGCCCATATCTAGCATTAATTAAAAATAACCTTTCTTGCAGGGTGTTTTGGACCCTGCATCATGTTCTTCTGCAGTGCTGAAGAACTGAAATCAGCAGAGTTGTTCCTACTCTATAGCAGCATCCAGGTGAGAAGAAACATTGTTCTTTCTGTGCTTCTGCACTTAAACCAAAGCCCGGCTATACAATATCTAATTGCAGTCTTTGAATCATCTCAGGGTCTTTATAACTTCAGTGTCTCAAGAAGACAATTCACAGACAATAGGTGGTTGTGAATTGCAGTTCAGGCGAGACATGCCTCTGATTTCAAGGCAGAAATTCATTGTGTGTCAATGGCATTGTTGGCTCAAATATCTTATTTACATTCTGTTTTTTAATGGCTTGCAGTTAGTAATCAGACAAGCTGTTTCATAGGTGGTCTAAATTATATCTTGTGTGTGAGCTGCACACTGAGGAGAGTTTGCTGATGATAAAAGACCAAGCAATCACCCACGTTATGTCCAAATCTTTACCCTGGCAAAACTTATGCTGATTTTTCACAGGAGTTTTGCCTGAGTAACGGCTGTAGGATATGGCCCATTTTGACCATACCAATGATTAACAGTCCAGCATCAGGACCTTGTCCCACAGGTCCACTTTAGGTATTTTAAGCTGATCCCTGTTACAGCAATAACCAAAAATCTAAGCATGTTTTGGTCTTTTTAACTTCAAATCTCTCTGTGATTAAGATATTCTCATTTACCATTTAAAAGAGAGCTAATAGGTGGTTTTGGATATATTTGGTTACCTAAAAAAAATGTAGATGGATGTCTTGTGGGATTTTCAGGAGTGCCTGTCTCACTAAAATCAATGAGAATTAAGTCCTAAATGTCTTTAATGAGTCATACCAAAGTGACAGATGAAAACAATCACATTAGACAGCTATGACAAGCAGGAGATTTACTCTGCCACCCATATGTCGAACTATTACTCTGGTCCCTGCACTTGACTTCTGCTAAGATTGTCATTCTCATTTCACTTCATTTCATGTTGTTTAAAATAGGAAGCTCAAAGACCTGACCTGGTCTTTCAGTCTGCACGTAACTTGGTCTTGACCAAGATGGAATTACTGATGTTAAACCAAATGGTAAAATCTGGAAATTGTTGTGGCTACCATTTTCCATTTTTGTTTTTAATTTCATATTTGGAATAGAAATGCTCAGAAAAGGGCTTTCTCATTTTTTAGGGGGGTGGGGGAGAGAGAGGGTGTAAAAGTTAAACAACAATGCTATGACAAGCTCCTAAATGGTATTGACGTGCTGTGGGGCAGCCCTGTGGCCTGGACTCATCGCCTTGATGGCAGCAGTGTGGGAGGTGTTTTGGAGCACATTTCCCCATAAGTCTGTGCTCTCAAAACATATTCTGGCTAGCAGGAGTAATGGGGATATTTACAGCCTGAGACATCCTGTACAAATAAGATTAAAATGATTAATTTGAGGCAATTGCAGGAGATAGAGATGTTCTTGATGTTACTTTTTCATAATTCCAAAATAACCCCTGAAAGAAGGCGAATTTCAGTTTCCTTCAGCACCTGCTAATAAGTTTGAGATGCACACTGTAACTCTTATTCCTCTTTCCTGTATTTTGTTGGACTTTGGCCTTTGGTGGAGAGATTTCTGTAGCTAATTTCTGAAAGTCCCCATAGTATCTCATCAGGCTTAGGCACAATTTAAATAAGTTCTGCAGAGAAGGTCCTGGCTTGTTTCACCTCTTGGTCCCATCACCTTCCTATAGAACCAGTAAATAGCAGGGGATAGAATACATGGGCTACCCCTTCATTCTCAATATAACACCACTGCACCTGTGAATAGCCACAGAAGGGTGAGAGGAAATGTTCCAGCAAGCCAGTGCTCATTGTCAAGGGAGATGAGGGAGCTGGTAGGTCCCAAGCATGAACCCCACCTGAGCCAGGCACAGGCAAGGGCAGCAGGCAGCAAACCCTGGGCAGGTTTCACCCTGGGAGCTCTGCTGCCGTTCATGGACAGGCAGTGGAAGTGCAGGTCCTGCACGGTCTTGTAGTGACTATTCTTATTAGTAAATATTAACCAAGTATAATACTATATTAATACTGAATATTAACCAAGTATGATAATAACAAGTATTATGCTTGATTAATATTTTCATCCTTATAGGCAAAAAGTGACTTTTGTTGTTGTTTTTTATGAAGAATACATGAAAGCTCACTGGTGGTATATTGATCTGGATGATATTTTCAATCTGGATGGATTAACCCCCATTATTTTCCCGCCCAAGACCTTGGACAGGTTAACCAGGCATATCTGAGCAAGACCCACACCATTCCAGTCCCAGTCAGCCATGTGGGACCTCAGAGCATGGAGAGTGGCAGCTTTAACTGTAGAAGGAAAAGTTTCTTCTTCCAGAAGTATTATCTTCATCTTCATGCCTCACATCCTCAGCAGCAAAAGATGTAATTCTTCATGGCTGTGCTCTTCCCTCATCCTCCTGCCCTTCAGTACCACCTCCTCCCTGTGCCCCAGGCTGACCTGGTGAACCAGTAGACAAGCCTTCTGGTGGGTGTTTTTTCTGCTGTGCCCTCTCACTTGAGTTCATTTGTCTTGGTGTTTCTCACAGATGGTTACAATAAGACAATAAATATTTTTCCACGTAAAAAAAAAAAAAATCAATTTTTGCTTCTTACTCTCCATTTTTGCTTCTTAAATGAAATTTAGATATCTTGAGAAGTGTATTGTTTCTCTCACCTGGATTTTTTTAAATGAAGTGAAATCTCTAGGGGATGGAAATGTTCCCTCCACAAATAATAAAAATCTTTTCCACAATGTCTTAGGTGGAAAAGTCTATTTAATATTAGTGAATGAACATAGTAATATTTTCATTACTATCCTCGATCATCGCTTTAATCATCCCTATGCATAAAAAGTAGCAGGCTTTCTTATCAGCTTATATATTGTTTTGCATATTTGTTTCACATGTATAGTGGTTTTTTTTTCCATCATCTAGCTTACTAGATCTTGATGGAACAATTTCAGGAAGCCTACAGCTATGCTCCCTCCTGCTTGCACTGACTGCTTTGAGCAACAGGATATCTATTCCACACTAATATAAGAAAAATAAGAACAAATTTTCACTGCAAGACGTTCCCTTTTTAATTCATTCAAATGCCCTGGGAGGAAGGATGAAAATGGCTTTTGAACTATAAAAGAATGTGATAGTTGGTTTTTTCTCGGGTTTGTCATGTCCCATTTGCAGAAAGCTAGAAACGTTAGTGTCATAATGTGTTGGCAATGCACTCATCTTTACCAGTATCATACGAATGTCTGCTCATGTTAACTTAGAAATTGTGGTTTGAACAGCTACAAAGGCATGTTATGTAACAGTAAAAAAATTGCTAATGCATTTAGACTTTCATGTTCCCCATACGAGTAAAGGAATAATATGTTTTATCCTGTAGAGACTGATCCCATGTCAGTGCCCACTAGACAAAAGAAGTCATCAATGCAGGTGCTTTCACCACTTCTGCATATTTTATGTTTTAGATATTCCTTCAGCTCCATTAAAATCCTTTGCAATACACATAGTTCATGGCCACAGTGTTTGTTGCAGTGCAGATGTAAAATACATTTTACATAGCTCCTTACATTGCCTAATAGCATCACATTTTTTCATTTGTATTCAGTTAGGCCCATTTTATTATAGAAACCTCCAGGTTCAGCCACTATAAAGAATTACTATTGCATATTCCTATAATTAATTGTTCACTTTAAGGGTAAAGTGAGTAGGAATTTGCTTCCAAAGCATTTCCATCAATATACTGTCAGCTTACTGCTGATACCTTTTAATTACATGGGCTTTTTTTTCTGGAGATTTATCCTTGAATCTCTTGATAATCCCAGCAAAATCTTGATGTCAAATAATGGACCACTCCCCTTACAATGCAAATACATCAAGCAAAGAGAAGGATATAAATGGTTCCTTTTTTTTTTTTTTTTTTTTTTTTTTTTTTTTTTTTTTCCCCTCAGTTTAAGCATATAATTGTTAAATGGGCAGAGAATTTAGGAAATGCCAGACTACAAACACAAAAACTCCAGGAGAAGAGCCTAGGTTACACATCTTCCTCTGAAAAGGAAAAAAAAATCAATTCTAAATCCATGGCATGCAATTTCATCTTTTAGGAATTTTATTCAGACTCACAAATGAATACGTATTATTCAGCTTTTGTCCACAAGTGAAAAACCAAGGCCAACTATGTCTGCAAGTGTTCAAAACAGGAAAGCGAGAGAAGCAAAAACTAGTCTGAGTTTGCTTGAATTTTGAGTTCAATTTAGATGTTAGGTGGCTTAGCTATTTGAAGCATAATTGAAGTTGTGAATATTTCAGGGTTGCTCAGTGAAATTTAATAAATAAATAAAAAACAGGGTGTAAACCCACAGTTGATCTGGGCATTCAGCAAAGCGCCATCTCCTAAAGACCTGCGGAGGCTTTGTGTGCATTTTTTCTGATTGAATGCTGTTCTCCCAGTCAGTCAGAACGTGGTAAGAGTTGCCAGAAATCATTCATCAACCCCTTGCAGAAAAGGCTGTCAGCTAAGGCTACAGGCCTAGCGCCAGGCTGTCAAGCTGTGGGCTTGCAGCCAGCCTGTCATGGTTTGAGGCTGGTAGCCAAGCAGTAACTTTGATGTTTTAGGGGTTAGCCAACTGGTATGCAAGGGTGGCCTATCAGCTCAGAAATAATATACTGCACTCAAAGGTCATGAGTTCTGAAACTAATCTGGCTGTTATAATATTTCTAATAAAAACTGAGGTAGACATTTTATATTGTAAAAAGTGTTCAAATTATTTCAGTATTTGTTTTGATTAAAATTTCCATTACACATGCTTTTCATTATGCAACTCAATTAATATATAAAAGATTTTCTGTTTAAAATGTTCAAATGAGCATAATTGTTCAATTTGGAAAGATTACAATGCTTTTATTTAATTAACACTGCAATAAATACTTCATTTTGTAATGAACCCCATACTTTTGGGCCATTAACCATTCAATAAATTTACAGTATGGAAGGTTCTTTATGGGGAAGAAGATAAATAAAGCTATTTAAATGAATGTGCAACAGCTATGATGCTAAGCAGCAAATTATAGCTTTTTGCTTCCCATCCACTAAAGTTGTCCCTCAATTACAAACATATGGGAATGTAATAAACACTATACATTTCAATTACTATGTTGAACATGAGTTACACAACACTCTTGCAAATTTTCTACATAGAAATGCAGTCTGCATTCATGGCATCTTACCAGAAAATGAAGATGAAGTAAACATTCATCTGCTTTTCACCTTCCCCTTCTCCCACCCCCTCCACAGCATCTTTGGTTATGCAAACCTGTCATGCAATTTCCAGACTTAGATCCAGATCACTTCATGAGGGGAAAAGGAATAAAAAAATTCCTGGGTACTCAGTAGTTTATGATTTACCATAGCAATATTGTAAAGGAAAAGTCCCTAGTAGCAGTGCAGCATGATGCACTCCTATACACACTTAACAAATGGAATAATGGAGAGTACAGACACTAATAAAATAACAGGAATACAGTGTGAACTATTTATAGCATTCCAGTTGCATCATGTGTTAAGATCATTTCATTCAGAGGATGACAACATATGTGTCTAAATCTAAAACCGAAAGAGTCTCTTTCTGATAGAGGAAGCAGTGTTCAGAGCTGGGAGAAAGGCAAAGCCTGGAGTCCCCATAAGTGATATGAGCCCACAGTGCCTGATGTGACTAGCTGCAAGGTGCCAAATCCCCCAAAAAAACACAACAGTACTGGGAGCTCCCACCACTTGCAGGAGCTGTTCAGCATTGCTTCATCCCAGACTGCCCAGGAACAGCTATGGGACCAAAATGCCTATCCCAAGCACCACTGTCAGGTTGATTGTCCACCTGCACCCATAAGTGTCATGGTAAAGGTGATCTTCTGTCAACATTCTATTTATTTTCATGGTTATATGCAAGGCCATAAAATGGGTGGACAAGGCTATTTCAAATTTACAGGGAGGCTCAACCAAAAATGCTCATAAAACTCTCATTTCCCAAAAAATGGCAACACAACCAGTAACAAAATCTCATGTGTGAACTTAACTGGGCAAAAGACTTCTTTGTGAAACTATGACACCATCTAGGAATATGAACCCAAAATAATTTATTGTGTTGTTGGCCAAAACTCATCATTAAACATCATTTGTCTAATCCAGATGTTACAACCTAGAACCTTTCAGTGAAAACAAAACAAAATCTATTAGACTTTTTTTTTTTCTTCACAGCCTTCTTCTTCTGTCCTGAAGTCCTTTCAGAAGTTGCACTGTATTTACAATATCAATTATTTGCAATAATTATGAAATTAAAATAAGCTACACAACCATGCATTTAGGCATTCCTTGTGAACTGTAACCATTGACGAAACTACTTGAAAAACTTTATTGCATGCTGTATTTCTCAACTGCTATTTGAAGACTTTTTTCCTAATCTGAAAATGACATATAAACAGCACAGATGTAAAGTAAAATAAGATATAGATTTAGAGAACACTTTAAACTATAGGTGAAAAGGAAAAAAATACTACTGAAACTTGACTTAATAACATTTTTTTTTTTTTTTTTCAAAGAGCATTTAAAATTCCTAAGTATACCTTAAAACAAGTAAACATTGGATTTTTCTCAGAAAGTCTAGCCACCTGCTATTGTATAATATCTGGAAAGGAAAAAAGAGATAGACTCAAAGAAGAAATTGTGCAGTTTGTGGTGACTTTATTAAAGATGAGTAAATTATAAAGCAAGCAGTGAGACATAAATGTTTAGCACAAGAGACTTTCTTATGGAAGCTTTGAATAAGGATGTGCCTGTTTTAAACTGTAGATTTACAAGTAGAAAATTAGCAAAATATTTTGAAATATTAGCTGCATAGTCTGGTCCCTTAAAGTCTACTTCGAGAGCCTATCTCAAAGGCCTATTAATCAATACACTTAACTCTATTTCAAGGGCCTGATTACTAATAAATACACGTAGGCATGTGCTGTATTTCATGTTGCTTAAACACAAGTCTATGAAGTACTTTAGTTTAAACTTAAGTGTTTCTTCTCCGATAGTAAATAAGGGCTTTTCTTTCTAATTTCAGACTACAAGAACTGCTCTTTCCTTGCCTAACTGCATGAGCTAGTGTCGACTCAGTGGATAAATAGATAAAAGATTCCTTTGTAGTTAACTGACGTTATCAAGCACCAAACATAAATGTCATATACTGTGAAAAATCACATCCTCTAGTCAATTTTGCAATGCTGTTTCTGAACTCTCCACTCAGAGAGGGAGACACTTCTGCTTTAGAGCTCAGGTACCAAAGAAATATGACAGTCCTACCTTTCATCTACATAGCAAATGAGAAAAATAATAATAATAATAATAAATCAGCCATAATATTCTAAAGAAAAAAAATAAAATTCCTGACTACCAGTGTTTTGTCCAAATAATTTCCATTTACTCAAATCAGGGTGATTTTGTTTTGAAATAATTTTTTTCTATACCATTCCTAACCCAAACCTGCAAAACCCTTGATTGTCTTTTTTTTTTTTTTTTTTTTTTTTTTTTTTCCATCCTAAACACTGAAGGCAATAATCACATCCAATGAATCCAATGCTGTCTTCCCTTATACCTGAATTACCTGAATATTAATTTATTTACTTAGAGCACCTTAAGTAAGAAAATTGTTGAGTGATCAGAGTGTGTTTTGTTTTCCAGCTCATTCAGTATATGATTATAAACCAAATACACTACTTCACTATTTCATGAAACATGTTGTAGGATCATGCCACTGCTCTGAAGGGTCAGTGGAGAATATGGTCAAGAATGGTAATTTTTTCACCAAGCTGTCTCATAACTGCAGTAGAAAGGGCTTTATTTTAGTTTAGTTTAGTTTAGTTTAGTTTGCATTGTAGCAGTCTGAAACTGCCATTAAGACACTTCTGAGTTACATGGCAGTCTTGTACTTTATTATGTAGATCAGAAGTTGAAATATTACACATCTCATATGCACTTGGCAATCAGCACAATCTCTTCTGAGATCTTTATCTCTAGACCAGTGTTTTTTCAAAGCCATTGTGCACTATTCTTGTTATAGAAATCAAACATTTGAGTCCTTATTTGATCTCACACGGAACATTCCCATTGCTTTCTACTGTTGTGTAGATGTCACAGGATTTGGCTTTCTATTGGACAGCTTCTTTTCTTAGGTGATTGGGAACCCGTTAGACAAGGATAAATTATTTTTTTTGTTGTTTTTTTTTTATTAAATAATAAATTTTTGTTTGTTTGTTTTTGTTTGTTTGTTCTATTAAATAATAAATTTAAGAGACAGGAGGAGGTTTATATTGAGATAACCCTGTTATAAGAGGAAAGCTGGTTTCATTTGCCCTTACCAGGAACAAAGTGGAGACAGGAGGAGGTTTATATTGAGATAACCCTGTTATAAGAGGAAAGCTGGTTTCATTTGCCCTTACCAGGAACAAAGTGCTATGTCAGTGTTATTTTGCATTTTCTCTGTTACTACCACCAGATGATCTTCCCTTCATAAAGAACTGCATTTAGGATTTATTTTTTTTTAATTTGTCAAAAAAAAAAAAAATATCAGTGTGATTATGTTACATCCCTGATTTATCTCTAGAGCTAGGGGATACAGCTCCCCACAGCAGGGTGAGCTGACTGGCCTCAAGGGTAAAATCCTGTTCCCATCAAAGTTCCCTAATAACATTTTACTTGATACTTTTCACTCGGACACATTCCTTGTATATCTCAGGAAGCAACTGAAAAATACATTTTGAGTACAATATCATAAAAAAGAAGTATGAAGTGGATATTAGAAAAAAAAAATCTTCCATTTTTATGTTAAACACTTCAATATAATATTGAAAAAACTAAGCTGTGTCGTTCCCCAACCCCCCCCAAATAAATTTCCTTCCCTTACTGCTTTCATTCTTATTCTTATTTTCCATTAATTTTTCCGTCAGGAAAAGAATATTTCTGACTAGGCCTATTTTACTGAATGTTCAAAAGTAAAATTTCCTTGGCATTTTTCTGTCTCCAGGATGCAGGCCCTTGCACGGAGCAGGAGTCGCTGGAGACACTGACCCATTGAGCATCTCATAAACAGGAGGGACCAAACATGCTACTTCTCATATCTGTTTATCTTTGTGCCTCAAATGCCGGAAGCTGTTTCATATGTCTTAATCGTAAGGCTGTAAATAAGGTACACCACATTCCAAAATGGAATCTCTGACAAAAATACATTATTTTTTTAAAACAGGTTACTTCACACCATTAAACTTTTTGAAGGGCTGTATTTCTTAAATTTTTCTTTTAGCACCATCCCTGACAAAATATTTAAGTCTTCAAACTCATTCAGAGAATTTATATATAGTCATGATGGGGGGTAACAAGTTTCATGTGGGCATCTGAATATATGGAAGAAAAACAAAACAAAACAAAACAAAAAAACAGCAAGTGAGATTGACTATATGCTGGTGAAACATCATATATGTATTTACCTTCATGAGTTCAGGTTGCCCAGCTAATTTATGAGCAGCTGAGTGAGCTGAGCAAAATATAGCCATAAGAGAGTTCAACTAAGTGGTCATCCCAGACAAGTTTTTTTTTTAAAAAATACACTACTACCCTCACATTTAACTGCTGGTGATATTGTCTGTCATGTTGGACCATGTATATTATCTGTGCAATAAGGAACAAGGGGAACTTAATGCTCTTCAAGGGGTCTAAAATGTACATTTAGAGGTATTAGTAAGCAATTGTGCTGCTGGAATCTTAGTTGCTGGCTGTCTTGTTCTGGTCTGGGAATTGTCAATCTCTCTACAGCATGTGAGAATAACATGTTGGGATGCCACAAGTATGTGGGTAACATTTATGTAACCTTCAGCCTTTGTGGGAAAATAAAAGCCTTTGTTACTTGGATTTAACTCTGTACCAGATGGTATGAATAAATGTTTGCAATGCCAGTGCTGTTCAGCTTGGCTGATCGATTCTGTTATACTCCCAAGGAGGTAGAGAGGGCTTAAATAACTGATTCAGGATGTAGAAAATATTTTCCTTTTCCTGTTGCAGTAGTATTATGTAGAAGTAATGCTAGTCTGATTGACAGCTTCTTACTTCATGGGATGCCTGAATTATGTAAATATTAATCAGTTTTTTAGGAAAATTCACACAGTTCATTGCCAGACCTTTCACATATTTTTAATTACCAAAGATACTTCATCACAATCATCACTATTTTTTTTATGTTTTTTTTTTTTTTTTTTTTCTTGGACTAACCAGAGCTGATGCAAAACCTGTGATCAGTTCTTGATCAAATTCGCTTTGAACTCCAGCCTGGTCAGCAAATATACTCTTACGGCAGAATAATTTGGCAAACCTTTATTTGGCCAGTACAAGCCTGATGACAGAAATCATCTTATTTCTTATGTGTGGAATATAGTGCCTAACACACTGGCCTTAAGCTGACTCAGGGCTTCTAGGTGCACACTATGAATAAAAACAACAAAGTGACTCATTTACAGAGTTGGCATAACATCTCCTCTCTTTCTTTAAATGTTCTCCCTTTCTTTTCAGAATCCAAGGTGGTAGATTTGGCTCACAAACACAAGCATCAGAGCTTTCTTTGGAAGCGTTTGATACCCTCTATCCTGCATCTCCAAAAGACTTTAGTCATTAAAGCTGGATCATATGCCAAGCTCTAGGTGGACCCTGCTAAATCTGCACTACAGAGCCCAAGTTTGTTTTCGTAAACAAAATTAACTGAAAAAAAAAAACTCACTAATATTTCATAATTACCAAAAGCATGTGCTACTTGCAAAAAATAAGCTGAAACAGCTCATTGTGGTATCAGGTGGGAAAAAAGGAACTTCCTCCATGTTTCTGATGTGAAACCAATTTTTTATTTTTTATTTTCTTTGCAATGTCATTGGTTTTGTTCTTCAAATTTCTGGTTTATTTTACCTATCTCCTCCATTTATGCTGCATTGTGTCATTTAGAAAGCTGTGAAACTTCCAAGGGTTTTTGCAGCCCTTTTTATCCTTACTGCAATAGTTAGATCTGCTCCTGCAGAGAATGCCTCAATGTTTTTATCAGACCATAGCAAAGTCTCAAGATAATCCTTCTCCATGTCTCAAAGCAGGGGAGATAGATACATAAGTATTTAAATATTGGTGTCCACAAACCTATTATTGCAAGGAAAAAAACACCTCTGGGACAAATTCACATGTGAATAATTTCATTGCAATCAATAGAGCAAAGCTGTGTTTACAATATTGTATCTCAGAGAGAAATTACCCAATCTCTATCCTACCTGAATTTATAACAGATGAGTAACTACTCTTTGGGATATATACCTTCTGAACACAGAACTGTCATCACACCACTCTGGACCACATTTTAACCCGTACATGTGGCATACACCTGTGCTTTTTCTGACAATGCACTTGATTTGTGGTGTGGGAAACTCCCAGATTCAAAGCTAATCTAGTGTCTTTGTTTTCTCTTATGAGATCTTTTTAAGTTTTCCTCTGCAATTCTTACACAGCTTCTGGGGTAGCTGTATTTTTAGTTCCACCTCCTTTAAGAATATGGGATCTATTTTCACTAATACAGAGTTAAATACTAAGAAAAGAAGGACCCATTGCAGAGCACGAAGGATTATGATGTGTCACAACAACGTTGTTGTTCAGATGCTCTGCTCTATATATTTTCTCTCAAAGCCAATAATGTTCAGAAAGAAATCAATTTCATCAAATTCAAAAAAAAATGCCAGAAAGTCAAACCCCACACCTAAAGGTACAGCTTCTTCACTATTTCACTTCTAAAAACATAATCACTGTCTCTGTTGTATTTACCCTACAGCCGACCCTGGCATATCCATGTGATGAGCACTGTGGAGACATTTACTTATTCCAAAGAACAATCTCCTACCTCTTCTCTCAGGCCAGGCTGCTTATCAACATAAACAGGGCCATCCACCTCTCTTCTCTTGTACTTCCCTCATCCTCCATCCACCCTCTGGTCCTTGCCCTAGCTCCATGCCAGGCCCAGGTAGTGGGACTACAGTTTAATAATTTAGATTTATTTTAAAAGAATGTGGAAGGAAAATGCACAAGACAAGACTTTTCAATATTAAAAAATATAACACACCTAAGGTTATGAAATAGAAGAAACAGCTGAGACCCTGAACTGATTCTACATTTTGGGCCATCTCCTGCAGGATGAGGCTAACTCATACATGAGACCCTACTAATGTGTATTTTGATGGGTACTCAATAAGAAACAGACCTTATATTTCTTGTTAATATAACTGACATAGCCAAAATAAATTACCCACAACTGCTAACTAGTTAAGTGCTTTACAA
Organism: Oxyura jamaicensis; assembly: GCF_011077185.1. Lineage (NCBI taxonomy): Eukaryota > Metazoa > Chordata > Aves > Anseriformes > Anatidae > Oxyura > Oxyura jamaicensis. The sequence goes on along the minus strand of NC_048904.1, from coordinate 957,865 downwards.
TAGATGGGAAAACCATTTGTGAAAACAAAACTGCATTAAGAACCTTGTTCTAATAATCTTATTTGATTTCTTGCAAAAAGATATTTACATTCATAAGCCACACTTAGCATAGTTGGGAATTACACCAGTTGTGTTGTATTTTACAACATTAAGACATTGCGACTAGCAGACAAGCTTGTCGTGCCTCCAATATACAGGGGCTGAAGAGTAAAAAGTCCTGCAATAATTTTGTACCCAATTATATATGTTTTTGACAAGAAATTCCTTAATGGCTACTCATATATTAAGCCAAGCTGGAGTGCTGTGTTCAAGGCAGCTGTTGCATCCTAAACCCAATGTTAACAGAAGTTGGCTATCCGGACTTTTACAGGCAAAACAGCCACATCCTATATATGCGGTATACTAGCCTCTTTGTAATTTAATTCTGGCATCTTTGACAAGGTAGCTGCATTCTATCTCACAGCATGTTGTATATTCTAAATGCTGTTGTACAACTGCTGGCCAGACCGCACAGTATAAAGTAATGGCTGAACAAAAAAGAGATTCAGTACTAACAGGCAAACCACAAAAGTTTTGGCTGAGCATCCAAAAGTGCTAATGCTTATCAGGACCTCCTGAGAGCCCCCCTCGTTCCTGCAGCCCAGAAACCTCCACCTCCAAGTGTCCTGATCCTCATTAACTTCACATCACTAGTTCACATTGCTAATTTCTCTGCAGCAGCAACCTCTGCGCCTTTTTTTTCTTGGGGGGGGGGGGGGGGGGGGGGGGGAGGGGGAGGAGGGGGTTGGGGGGGTGGGAGGAGGGCAGAAGGCGTGAGCTGTATTGGAAAACTTACAGAATTAGCTTTATTTTGGGGAAGCAATGTGGTACTCTTTGATGAGAGCTGGAGTCTGGCCTACCCAGCCCTTCAGGGGTCCTTTTGTTCTTTGTCACACCATCAGGCCTCCAGCCCTGCCAGCTTAGGCCAAAGCACAGAAGCAGCCCCATTAAGTTTGAAGAGATGTATTTTGAAAGTTCTGCTTGAGAGCTAACATCTTAGAGGGGACATGGACTTGATGCCAGTGTGCATCAAAGCACAGTGCAGGACAATTTAAATATAGCTGTTTCCATAAATGCCTACACCAAGCGTTTACCTGACAGCAGCCTCTCAAGCTTTTCCTTCCCCTCCCTGCTCCTCTCAGGCTGCATATGCCAGAGCTAGCCCACAGCTGCCATTCGTTGCACAGCTGTCAATAGTGCTGCTAAAGACTCCATGCATATTTCTTGACAGAAATACCATCACCAATCCTTTTCTTTGTCAATAAGCATCACAGGAAGATCACTTCTTTTTTTTTTTTTTTTGCATTTTGTGAGAAATGGCCTGGGACCATCAGGAGGCACCATAGAATCATATATTTACCTGAAAAGCACAATTACCCTTCCAAAGTACAGAAATTCAAGGAAATCAATACAGATTCTATCACAGGAGCAACATTTTCTTCACTGATTATCTTCTTCTTTTCTTTCTGTTCCTCCTTATCCAGCTGTTCTTATTCCCCTATTGTTATTTCACCCATTTGGCTTGCTGTGACGGCCTGGCCTGCTTCCTGCCCATCTGTCCTCTATGCTCTTCTCTTCATTTGCAGAGACATTACAAGTTACGAGTTACGTCTGCAATCCCAAGACCAGTTTCTGAATGGCCAGTCAGGTATGATGGCATATGCATGCCCAGCAGAAAGATTAGCAAGAATAGTTTCTGTACAGATCAATAAGAATCACCACTTTACAGAAAAACCACTAATCTCTGTTTTAGCACATCTGTGACCTGCCAGCGCCCTGGGGAATATCTGTTAGGTGTCACAAACACTCAGATAAAAGAGCTTGCTAACATGAATTCACTCAGAGCATAATGACATGATGTTATCCCTTGGCTCTGATCTACAGTGCTAAAAAGGGAGAGTGTGTATTGGGTTGGGTTTTGTTGTTGTTTGCTTGTATTTAACAATAGCAAACGTGGCTTCTGGCTTCCTTGTGGGTGGTATATTAAATGTGATTATTTTTTCCCCCTAAATAGATTCAGCTATGAATTTATTTTCTCCCCACCCTGCTTGAACCATAATTTTGTGCTAATATTAGTTACACTTCAGGGTTGCTACAAATCAGATATGCTGACTTGGGGATTTTCTTCTTGTTTTATGCCAAGAGTTAGAAAAATTCATTAGCATATGATGTAGCACAAGAAAAATCCCAATTCCCAGGGTTTTCATAACATGCAATGTCTTCTTATAGACATAATCTTGAAGGAGATAATAAAATGGTACAGGCTCAGTAGTTGTGGTACTATTCCTTACCAAAGGGCAGCAGTGAAGATTACAGAAGAAAGAACAAGTTGTCAGAGGTATCATTTGAAAATTCTCATGACCCATCCAGACACATCTTCATGGAAAATGCAGTGACACTAGTACTTGCAAAATGATTTCTGATTTAAGAAAGAAGTGCTTGTTGGCAGTTGAAAAAATAAATAATCCTTTAGTTTAGAAAAGAATTTGAATTCAAATAATAATTATCTAAGGAAAAATAGCCTACAAGCAAGTACACACTCCACTACCATTTCATTTTTCAATTTGATAAGTAAACATTTTTTCTATCCCCTGTTAGGGAAGAAGAAAATAATGTACAAAATTGGTCTTTAAAAAATGTATTTTAAAATTACCCAAATCATCTCACCTGCTGCATTATTAACAAGAAAATGAACTCATAGGTATTTCTTAGCAGGTGGGTTAAGAAAGAAGAAGAAAAAAAATACCCTACCTGAAAATGTGCTATTAAATTTTGGATATTACTTCTGTAAGACTATGATCCTGCACTAACTACTATCAGCACACATGATATTTTGGCCTGGGATTACACACTGACTGCTTATTTTTTAATTACATATTGCTGTATATATACTTCATATCAGCTCCATTGTTTACTGGACATATTTCCCTCATTTGTGCCCCTCTGCTGTACAACTGTGGTGGAGAGGAACATGGTCTTTAGTCAGTGTTTCACCAAAATTCTGTTCTACTGGAGTTAAAATTGTGTTCAAAGTGGCCAGTGAAGTTTCACGAGCAAGAAATCAGACACTGTCTATCAGACATTTCTAATTCATCTCAAAGAACCATCAAAAACTTCCCCCATTTTGGCTTTTAGATTAGCAGAGTAAAAGGATTAAGGAATGCCTGGATTTGGGACTAAGCTACTTCACCAAGAAGTCCTCTCCAAGCACTTTGGCTTAATAGCTGGACAACGTAAAAGCTGTTTATATATACAGTAGATTATATACAATCTTTGTCTGGCTAAGTCCTTTGCTTTTAAGTTTGTTAATCCTGGTATCTTTGGGTTCTGACTCACAAGTCAGATAATTATTTTAGGACGTCTGTAGTGATTCCTGCTCCTTGGTGCCGGGACCACCCGCTTCTTGGAGATCTCCCTGCAGCCCCACCTTCTTCCCATGGCAATATGATTCATTGCCTCACAGGCCAGCTGTCACAGTCTTGCATCTTTGAGTAAGGAGGGAACATCAAAAAGCCATGACACCTCCAGCACAGTGCTCATCTGCAACGTGGGCAATATGGACTTATATTCTCTGACACTGTGAAAAGAAGATAAATTCACAAATAGTAGAAGGACCTCTCCTTATGCCCTTTCCAGAGGCTTTATCATCACTTTTTTGCTCTGCTCTGTGTGAGGCTATCTTCTGACTAGATGACAATGCCATGCCCCCACGTGTCCTTTGAGGTCATTTTGAACAGCTGTTTGCCTAGTGTGGGTTTGGCCACATTCAAAAGCAAATATTTAGGTGCTCAGAGATATTTACAACTAGAAACATACTCAGTGTAGGAACTCAACTAAACTGAAATAGAAGCCATGGGGGAAATTTTCAGGATCTGCATTCTAGTTTTATGTGCCCAAGTCCCTGTAGGGAGCTTTACACACCAATTAGTCACCATTCTAGTTGTAATGAGGAAGGAAACAACAACTATGAAAAAACAGTTTGCTGAAACATGTATGTCTGGCATTGAGTTTGAAAGACTGTGGTAAACAACATAAGCAACAAGAGTAGAATTTATTTTTTGACAGATGCAGACTTTGGGTTCATATGAAATGTAATTCTATTTTCATTATGATGGAAGCAAACGTAACTTTGTGTTACATTCGTGTTACATATCAGCTACAAAGCTGATAGTGGACAATCCACTGGTTATGAAGAGATGGCCAAATAACAAATTGGTATGAAACTGTCTCTGGCACCACTCCAATCAGGCTGTATCAAGCTATTAATTTGAAAAAAAAATAAAATAAAATAAAATTTGGGGGAGCAGTAACCTCTCTGAAAACCTTCTCTAAAAGCTGCCCATGGGATAATAGAAAAAAATATATCATTTATACAAGCCTTCCCATTATTTTTGTATGGTTCCAGAGTGAGTATTAATACAAAGTCTTCCATGATCCTGCCTGGAACAAACCATCCCTAGCACTGATTCTTTACCTAAGAAAATCAACTAGTACTTCACATAGTACCTAGAGCTTTTTTAATCCTCAGTTTTTGACTGCAAACTTTATTTCAGCTTTTCATGTCATGGCTTTCTGTCACCTCTCAAAACAGGTTTAACAGTTTTTTGTTTGTTTGTTTGTTTGTTTGTTTTTTAATCCTCTGACAGTTCTTCACAATATTTTACCATCTGGCTATCATGGCCTGTTTTTCTGTATGTCATCTGTTTCTGATTTAACAATTCTATTTGTGGTTTAGAAGCTCTTGTCTGTGACCTCTGTATCTTGAATATTCTCTATGACTCACCACCATTGCTGTCTTCTAATGCCTTTCCCTTATTCTGATCTCCACTTGTTATACCTGACTAAACAGATTTGCTTATTTTGGTCTTAGTCTTTGGCCTAGTTCTTCTGATCTTGTGTTTATTTAATCCTTAAGCCTCTTAACACCTCAGTTAAGATACATTTTTCTTCTTGGGCCCACTCTTCTTCCTAAATTAATTCTCAACTACCATAGTGTCTCAAGCACTCACTTAATATTTATATCTTACACTTTCTTCTATACTAAGCCCTCAAAATTTATTATTGATGTCAGTAATATAGTGTTCAAGCTGTTGGCAGAAGACAGCTCAGCTAAAGCAGGAATCCTGTAATATTTTCATTGCTCACATAAGTGCAGCTAGAAACATAAGCTTTGTCTGTGAGACAGAAATTTCACCAACATAAATTTTGCAGCAGACAAAAGGATATACAAGGCTACCTTTGGTTTGACCTCCTTTGCATCAGTAACACTATGTCCAGGTTTCCCTGTAGGCACAACTAACTTTCCTCCCAGTGCAGAACTCTGCAGATTGCTGGTCACCTTGGGTAGACTTTCCTGTTCCAAAAGGGATGAGTGATCCCTAATCTACTTCTTCATTGTTCCTGGTGCAAGATTAAATTCATACATGTTGTATGTACATCTGTTGGAGTGCAAGAAACAGTGACTGAACTAACATGCATTGACTCACTGATTTATCCAACTTCTTCCACAAGACTTCCACTTCTTTCCTCAAGGAAAAACTTAATTCAGCAATATATTCACCACAGCTACAGAAAATGTCATGCAGTGGACTCCAGTCTTCCCACAGTGCTGACCTAGCTGGGTAAGCAAGCCTTCAGCTATGCTGTAGAAGTTTGCTCTCTCCTGTAAAGAGTTGCTCTTAGCGTCTTCTCCATTAGCCAGTGCAATTCTCCCAAAATGGGACTTTGTGTAGCTCCGACCACCATCCGCCTCCGCTACTGGAAAGCATTTCTCTTTAAAGACTGTGAAGGCTGAGGCACAACTATGAAGTAGGCACAGGGAAGGACTGCATTTTGTGTTTCAGCTACACATCTTCTTTAGTTTATGATAAATCCACTTCTATAACAAGAACATTTCTTTAATAAAATGGACAAACCAGAGTCTTCTGAATGTACTGCTTGGGGTGCTCTTCATTGACCCATGGTTCTTTTAGCAAGACTAAAGAAAATACCTAAGTGCCTGCAACCAGAATATTTATTTGTTCTTCTAAATCAGTTAATGGCAGAATACATAGTCTTTGCTGAAACTACTGTAGTAGTTTTCTGTTTTTATCTTGGCAAAAGAATCAGGCTGTGCAGTTTATTTGTAGCTGTCTTAGAGGCTCTTTAAGTTATTCTTCAGAGAAAGATGCCTTAAACATCCAGCCTTAATCAAATGGAAGATATAGTGTTATTAAAACTCCGTCTTTGACTACACTGACATTCATGACTTTTCTTAGTTTTGGCACGTATCTCAGTTTTGTTAACAAAAGTCCCTTATTGGTCAGCCTTTGGTGTATATCACCTGTGAGAGATCATGGTTAAGGAGACAAGGCACACTTTTTTTTTGTATGTCTGCTGAACAAATGACTCTGTACCAAGAGAGGAATGTACCAAGAGAGGAAAATACAATTCAGTGGTATTTAATGCAGGCAGTTGAATGGTTCAAGAACATAAGCTGACAGTAAATTGCTTTGTTAGAAAACACCTATGTTCTGGAATTCCTTTCCCTTTTTGTGCTTTTTTTGTTGTTTTCTGAAGTTGTCATATGAACATTTTCTACATGTAAAAGAATAGCAATGATTGACCTTAAAACAAAACAAAATAAACAAACAAAAACAACAAGAAAACAAACAAACAAAAAACTATGTAATATGGAGAGCTCTTCTGTTGCTCTGGAAATTTTAATCAAATTATTTGATCAAAAGAATAGCTCTGTAAGGCCATTAAATGCACATCTGAAGTAACAAAAGTGTCATTTAGCATTTTCTGTCTAAATGATAAATATTAAAGGAGTTTACTTAGCCTACAAACACTTTCCACCCTTAGATAAATGTTATTAGTGATTAGTAAAAGTTTGTGTTTCAAGCAGCAGCAGGTCTCTTTTTTGCCTTGAATTAAAGTTCCTTCCTGAAACGTGTCACTGGTGTTTTTGCTAAAAAAGTGGTAAAAAGACATGGTCATACACAGACTAGTGAATGTAAGCAAACATGCCCTACCATACTGGGCCACTATTGAGGACTGCATTTGCTGTGAAGTTGAAATATACAGACCCAGACCTTAGCTACATCTTGGCAAAGGGACAATGTAAAGAAGTATATGGATAACTTTATTCTTCAGTCATCTGTGGCTTGGTAATGGTGATGTAAAATCAATGATAAATCACATCTCTGTGCAAAATTATTACTACACTCTCTCTTGCCTGCTGTGGTTTTGGAGTCAGGCAACATAAATCCCTTCATTATTTCGACACAGACATAACATCTTTAGATAGAAAAGGACAAAACTGCTCCTGAAAAGCTCCCATTTCATACTTCATTTGGCATTTGAATTCTTTGGAAAATGTGTTACTGAAACAGGTGTGTACAGCTTGATGCTGCTTGGCTTTATCATATAGTATGAAATACACACAAGAAGCATAAGTCTTGCTGGTCTCTTCTAGCATAACAGTAGTTTTATAGCAACCTGCTGGTAAATATCAGAACTTCTACTTAGACTTAGGCTTTCCCCCAAGTAAGAACAATGATGCACAGATGTTTGTCTTTGGACTTTGGGGAATTTCCTGGAAATAAATATAGAAACACATAACTACTCTGGCTTTGAGAAAGAAGATCCTCAACTTCTGTGTAGCTTTTCTAGAAGAGCTGCTGAAATGTGGTGTGGTTTCTTCTTTACAACAACTGCTTCATAAATTTACAAATGCTATCTCTGTTCTCATCTCCTTCTTAGGTAATTTTAATAATTTTTGCAGACACAATAAACTTACCCTGTTACTGAGAGCAACAAAAACAAAAACAAGGCACATAGCTTTTAGTTCAAAAGAGCCATATTTCAGAACATAAAAGCAAATATTCTCTTCAAAAAGATAATTTGTTATCTAAACAAATATAATTACAGGCAATCTGGGGAAATAACACTCATAGACTCAATTAGTGTATACGAGACTAAGAGGAAAAAAAACAACAACAACAAAAAAAAAACTAAATGGTACCTACAACTTTTGAGTGTTTCTGTGCAATTTGTTTATTCTAATTTAACTATTACTCCAAGTTTAGCAGTGAACAAACTATGATCCTTTAGGTTTTCAGCTAGAAGCTTGAAGAAATCTTTCTATAAAAATATGGACCAAGTTTGGATTATAACTCTTCCTTGGAATAATACAGTAAAAAAATAAAAATACAGTATGCCACTAGGAACATCATTGGGCATGTTAATTTGTGTATACTTTACTATAGCCAGCTAAATGGAAAAGCTTTACAAAAGTGAAAGATGGAGAAATAGCCCTTATCTGTATTTGTAATAGACAAATAAATGTACCAGTTTGTAGTAATAACAGATTCATCCTTCCAGACAGCATTGAGCTTTTGTGTTCAAGCACTCATTAGCTGTTGACATTCTTTGGAAATGAATAATTTATTTGAATTTGGGAGAGTAGCACATGATCTAATAGAATAAACAAGTCATTGTCATCTGCAGATAGTATCCCAGATATATGACTTAAGCCTTGGTGGAAGGAAAATACTGTTTGCACAGAATACTTATTTAGAGCTAATGTTCGGGAAGCTCTGTTGACAGCTCTTGGCCTCTGCAGGGAGATATGAATTGTCACCTGCTGTATGCTCTTGAGCCACCTGATGTTGAGGTCTTTCATAAACTTAAAGACAACCCTTGGCTAGTCTAAAATAAAAAATAAAAATAAGAAAAATAAAAATAAGAAATAAGCTTTCTCTATATAACTATTCTATACCAGTCTACCAGTCATTTGAAGCATCTCAGCTTTTTTTTTTTTTTTTTTTTTTTTTTTTTTTTTTTTTTTTTTT